>NW_022170250.1:11910341-12046539 GCF_008802855.1 Photinus pyralis
TAAACCTAACCTCACTAAAATTTTATTTAACTTTCAATCTCCGCACATCATATCTCCTGATACCAAAAGATTTTGAGACTACCTAACTAACTACCCTAAACCTAGACCTCACTAAAACTTTTATTTTCAACTTTCAAATCTCCCTCGCACATCATATTCTCCTGATACCGAAATTTTTGAGCTAACCTAACTAACAACCGCTAACACTAACCTCACTAAAATTTAAGTTTTAAACTTTCAAATCTCCTCGCACAATCAATATTCTCCTAAGTACCAAGATTTTTGAGCTAACGCTAACTACCACCCTAACCTAACCTCACAAAATTTTATTTTAAACTATTCAATCTCCTCGCACAATCATATTCTCCTGATACCAAATTTTGAGCTAACCTAACTGACCACCCTAACCTAAGCCTCAATAAAATTTTATTTATAAACTTTCATCTCCTCGCACATCATGATTCTCCTGATACAGATTTTTGAGTCTAACCTAACTACCACCCACTTAACCTTAACCCCTCAACTAAAATTTTATTTAAAACTTTCAAATCTTCCTCGCACATCAATATTCTCCGATACCAATTTTTGAGCTAAACCTAAACTACGCGAACCCTAAACCTAACCTCACTAAAAATTGTTATATTTAACTTTCAATCTCCTCGCACATCATAATTCTCACCTGATACAAATTTTTGAGCTAACCTACACTACCACCCTAACCATAAACGCTCACTAAATTTTTATTTTAACTTTCAATCTCCTCGCACATCATATTCTCACTGAGTAACAGATTTTTGAGCTTACCATAACTAACCACCCTAACCTAAACCTCACTAAAATTTTATTTTGGGTGGTAGTTAGGTTAGCTCAAAAATCTGGTATCAGGAGAATATCATGTGCGAGGAGATTGAAAGTTAAAATAAAATTTTAGTGAGGTTAGGTAAGGGTGGTAGTTGGGTTAGCTCAAAAATCTGGTATCAGGAGAATATGATGTGCGAGGAGAATGAAAGTTGTTAAAATAAAACTTTTGTGAGGTTAGGTTAGGGTGGTAGTTAGGTTAGCTCAAAAATCTGGTATCAGGAGAATATGATGTGCGAGGAGATTGAAAGTTAAAATAAAACTTTAGTGAGGTTAGGTTAGGGTGGTAGTTAGGTTAGCTCAAAAATCTGGTATCAGGAGAATATGATGTGCGAGGAGGTTGAAATTTAAAATAAAACTTTAGTGAGGTTAGGTTAGGGTGGTAGTTAGGTTAGCTCAAAAATCTGGTATCAGGAGAATATGTGCGAGGAGGTTGAAAGTTAAAATAAAATTTTAGTGAGGTTAGGTTAGGGTGGTAGTTAGGTTAGCTCAAAAATCTGGTATCAGGAGAATATGATGCGCGAAGAGATTGAAAGTTAAAATAAAACTTTAGTGAGGTTAGGTTAGGGTGGTAGTTAGGTTAGCTCAAAAATCTGGTATCAGGAGAATATGATGTGCGAGGAGGTTGAAAGTTAAAATAAAATTTTAGTGAGGTTAGGTTAGGGTGGTAGTTAGGTTAGCTCAAAAATCTGGTATCAGGAGAATATGATGCGCGAGGAGATTGAAAGTTAAAATAAAATTTTAGTGAGGTTAGGTTAGGGTGGTAGTTAGGTTAGCTCAAAAATCTGGTATCAGGAGAATATGATGCGCGAGGAGATTGAAAGTTAAAATAAAACTTTAGTGATGTTAGGTTAGGGTGGTAGTTAGGTTAGCTCAAAAATCTGGTATCAGGAGAATATGATGTGCGAGGAGATTGAAAGTTAAAATAAAACTTTAGTGAGGTTTGGTTAGGGTGGTAGTTAGGTTAGCTCAAAAATCTGGTATCAGGAGAATATGATGTGCGAGGAGATTGAAAGTTAAAATAAAATTTTAGTGAGGTTGGGTTAGGGTGGTAGTTAGGTTAGCTCAAAAATCTGGTATCAGGAGAATATCATGTGCGAGGAGATTGAAAGTTAAAATAAAATTTTTGTGAGGTTAGGTTAGGGTGGTAGTTAGGTTAGCTAAAAAATCTGGTATCAGGAGAATATCATGTGCGAGGAGATTGAAAGTTAAAATAAAATTTTAGTGAGGTTAGGTTAGGGTGGTAGTTAGGTTAGCTCAAAATTCTGGTATCAGGAGAATATCATGTGCGAGGAGATTGAAAGTTAAAATAAAATTTTAGTGAGGTTAGGGTAGGGTGGTAGTTAGGTTAGCTCAAAAATCTGG
The DNA here is from genome assembly GCF_008802855.1 of Photinus pyralis. Taxonomy (NCBI): domain Eukaryota; kingdom Metazoa; phylum Arthropoda; class Insecta; order Coleoptera; family Lampyridae; genus Photinus; species Photinus pyralis. Next base: position 11,912,565 of record NW_022170250.1, read on the forward strand.
TATCAGGAGAATAGGATGTGCGAGGAGATTGAAAGTTAAAATAAAATTTTAGTGAGGTTAGGTTAGGGTGGTAGTATCAGGAGAATAGGATGTGCGAGGAGATTGAAAGTTAAAATAAAATTTTAGTGAGGTTAGGTTAGGGGGGTAGTTAGGTTAGCTCAAAAATCTGGTATCAGGAGAATATCATGTGCGAGGAGATTGAAAGTTAAAATAAAATTTTTGTGAGGTTAGGTTAGGGTGGTAGTTAGGTTAGCTAAAAATCTGGTATCAGGAGAATATGATGTGCGAGGAGATTGAAAGTTAAAATAAAATTTTAGTGAGGTTAGGTTTGGGTGGTAGTTAGGTTAGCTCAAAAATCTGGTATCAGGAGAATATCATGTGCGAGGAGATTGAAAGTTAGAATAAAATTTTAGTGAGGTTAGGTTAGGGTGGTAGTTGGGTTAGCTCAAAAATCTGGTATCAGGAGAATATGATGTGCGAGGAAATTGAAAGTTAAAATAAAATTTTAGTGAGGTTAGGTTAGGGTGGTAGTTAGGTTAGCTCAAAAATCTGGTATCAGGAGAATATAATGTGCGAGGAGATTGAAAGTTAAAATAAATTTTTAGTGAGGTTAGGTTAGGGTGGTAGTTAGGTTAGCTCAAAAATCTGGTATCAGGAGAATATAATGTGCGAGGAGATTGAAAGTTAAAATAAAATTTTAGTGAGGTTAGGTTAGCTCAAAAATCTGGTATCAGCAGAATATAATGTGCGAGGAGATTGAAAGTTAAAATAAATTTTTAGTGAGGTTAGGTTAGGGTGGTAGTTAGGTTAGCTCAAAAATCTGGTATCAGGAGAATATGATGTGCGAGGAGATTGAAAGTTAAAATAAAACTTTAGTGAGGTTTGGTTAGGGTGGTAGTTAGGTTAGCTCAAAAATCTGGTATCAGGAGAATATGATGTGCGAGGAGATTGAAAGTTAAAATAAAATTTTAGTGAGGTTAGGTTAGAGTGCTAGTTAGGTTAGGTCAGATTACTTTGGGCGTTTTAAATTTTTACAAATCTTGTATCTAACCTAACTCACATGAAACTTAACTCTCAAAAGTCTTTAAAACGAACACCGATTTAAAATTCTTATTTATTGCGGCGTACTCTTATGGCGATTTAACTCGTATATTGCGAACAAATATTTTTTTCTACAATCGATATCCAAAGTAGGCATTTGCGCTCGTATTTGACAACGCAAACGTCATCTTTTTCGAGGAATGTCACTTTGTCGCGACAAAATAGAAAAAACGCAAAATGTTTATAGCCTAATTACCTGAGTTTTTGGTAATATTAAAATCTTGTGATTAAAATAATCCAAGCTGAATATACTGTTGTGACATCTGTCTTTATTATTGTGGACTAACATTTTATCGAAAAATGCAGGACACTTTGTTACCAACATTATTTTAGTTGCAACCTACACCTCAAAGATGTCGCCACACTACTTTTTTTGTATACTTTATGAAACTAACGTTAGATGTCAGAGCGCTCCAATTAAAAACCATAGACGCTTCCATAGATATATATAGTTTTAACCTCAAATTCATAAATGAATTTTTTTATTTTATAGTCAAAAATTAAACTTTGTTATCATTCCTTTCTCGCTTACAGGTTTAAATTGTGGAACTGGCTACTGGGAGTGACAGGAAAGCGGCAGACTCGGGCATTGCGGAAAATGATACTGATCGCTCTGTGTCGTCCGATCGGAAGACTGGTAGTTCTCGATGGGTGAGAAAAATTAGCATTGAATTCGGACAACACAAATTGAAAAGGGAAAGGCTTTGTAACCAAAACAGGAGGACACGTTGAAGCACTCGCAGAAAACCCATTCAAACTTTTCAACGTTAAAATCGGAACGATTACAAGATTGCAGCGGCTGCCGATGGTGCGAAGCTATTCGTTAAACAATTGAGCCTTGAGTTCATTCGACAGAACTAAAGTTATAAAAACGGTAGTGAAATTGGCAGCGAAAAGGAGCGAAAGTGTTACGCAGTTTGCAAGCACCCAAAAATGTGTTGTTTGTGCGATCTTCGTGTGAAAGTTGTTGTAAAACGGTTCAGTTAATGTACCTGTTATTGAAATTGTTCTTTCAAGGGCTTTAAATAAACTCCTATGCGTAAGAAGTTTCGAATTGCAAAAATAAATGTTTTCTGTTCATTGAGCATGGTGTGTTGCCTACAAACCAGGCTACACAAATATCGAGTGCCCATATTCAAATTGGGGATTTGCTTGAATCTCCCCAATCTGCCACTTTTATTGAGGGTAAGGAAGGCCTCTACGAACGTAAGTCCCAGGGCCCCGAAAAACTTAAAAACGGCAGTGCATTTAAGGAATAATAAGTGCGACGTTGCTATTAATCGCATAAATTCAAATGAAATTTTAAAAGAAGTTGCATACGTGGCGACATCTCAACTAGACTTCTAAAACTATAATTTATAGAAAGTGTATCGATTGCCAAGGAGATGGCGCACTAGTACTTATTGTACCGGGTGATTCATTAGTAGTGAGGACAATTTGAATTTCCCGCAAATCAACAAAATTTTGAAGTTGGTACTAACTGATGATCATTTATTTAATTGCAGCGGTGTATCATCGTGCTTTCAGTAAATCGTTTACTTATTTATAACCTACAAATACTGGTTCTGTTTTACCACGCATTATAAACTAACACTAGACACAGTCATGTTTCTTACATATTTTAGTGCATCAACTCTAAAAATTGATCAAAATGGAAAAAGTAATAAACCGCAAATGGCACACAACAATTAACGGCGACACCGGTTTCTTAAATGACAGTCATGACAGATAAAAATTACTAACGAAATTCAAACCGTCAATCAATAATGCAAAAAATACTAAAACCTTACGCGCGAAATTCAAGCGATCATCACTTCCAATGAATCACCCGGTATTTAAACTATCTATTCAAAAACCGGGCCTTTAAACTACAATTGCTCTACAGATCTTGGTTTTCTGGTGAGATTTTGGTGCGTAGAATCCAAAACAATTTGTACTTTTTGGATCAGACTTCTCAATCAAAAGTTATAGACCAATTTCGAAAGAAAATTCAAAGGGCTGTAACTTTTGAACTAGTAGCCCAATCTTGGAACTGTTTGAAATTATGGATTCTACAGGCCACATTCTATAAGAAAATTTTTTTCGTGGACGATCTGAGACAATTTTTTTTTTCGGGGCAAAAAAAGGCAGTGTATAACCTTCCTTTTTTCAAAAAATGGACTGCACCAAAATTTCTCGGGAAAACGTCGTGCTACTAGGAGAACTTCGATTTAAAAATTTGGCAATTCTGTATCAGGATCATATGAGTGCGAGAAGGTGCTTCTTTTCCCAATACTACACCTGTTACTTGTCGATAAACCTATGCAAAAGGTGTCGTGCTACTAGGAGACCATAATATACGAAGAGGTCTTTTTCTAGCACTGTCAGAATTATTTCAAAGCTTTCATTCGATTTAAAAATTTTCCAATTCTGTATCAGGATCATATGAGTGCGAAGAGGTGTTTATTTTCCTAATACTACACCTGTTACTTGTCGACAAACTTATGCAAAAGTGTCGTGCTACTAGGAGAACATAATATACGAAGAGGTCTTTTTCTAGCCCTGTTAGAATTATTTCAAAGCTTTCATTCGATTTAAAAATTTGCCANAGTTAGGTTAGCTCAGAAATCTGGTATCAGGAGAATATAATGTGCGAGGAGATTGAAGATTGAAATAAAATTTTAGTGTGGTTAGGTTAACGTGCTAGTTAGGTTAGCTCAGAAATCTGGTATCAGGAGAATATAATGTGCGAGGAGATTGAAGATTGAAATAAAATTTTAGTGTGGTTATGTTAGCGTGGTAGTTAGGTTAGCTCAGAATTCTGGTATCAGGAGAATATAATGTGCGAGGAGATTGAAGATTGAAATAAAATTTTAGTGTGGTTAGGTTAGCGTGGTAGTTAGGTTAGCTCAGAAATCTGGTATCAGGAGAATATAATGTGCGAGGAGATCGAACGCTAAAATAAAATTTTAGTGAGGTTAGGTTAGGGTGGTAGTTAGGTTAGCTCAAAAATCTGGTATCAGGAGAATATAATGTGCGAGGAGATTGAAAGTTAAAATACAATTTTAGTGAGGTTAGGTTAGGGTGGTAGTTAGGTTCAAGTTACTAGGAAAACATAGCAGGAGCACATGATGTTAGGTGTTTCTGCTCCTAGTACATGAACCTAGTTTGTTCACTGTACCGCTTAATCAGAAAAAAAACTAAAACTCTTTATTTAATTGTATAACATTTAAAATGTAGGTGGCATCCTCAAAATTACAATTCTAGAAAAAGATCCGGAAAATATCACTGGGCGCATTTGGAAAGAATCTCAGTTAAAAATAAGTACAATACAAATACTAAGTAAGGCACCTAAGAGCATCAATTAAGGGTAAAATTAAGTACCGTAAACTAAAGAAAATGGTATTATAATGGCGGATTCTGATTATTGTATTGCGGCCGTCCGGCCAACTCCAAGAGATATCTGTCGGGATGATCCAACCAATCTGCGGCGCTCAGTTTGACGTTCCGTTGCCGCTCCGCCTCCTTCACCTCCCATTTCTTAACATCCAATTGCGCATCACGACTGGCTTGATCGCCGCAACCCCAAACCTCGACGCGATCCAGGCTGTAGGGGATCTTTCTATACTCCAACTGTGGGAAATTCGTTACAAAATCCGAGCGAAAAAACCAAGAACGTACCTTGTCGAATCCCGAATTGATCGATATGATCGGCTCGCGAGGATCCTTGCCCACTCGCAGTCCTTGCGGGTACCCGCGAATGCTCAGGTTTAGGTACAGCGACTTCGAACCCCTCTCGAGCATCCGAAATCTACAAAAAAATGGGATAACGACAAGCAGGTAACGGTCGCCGACACGTACGTGGGAAGTATCTGAAATAGAATCGCGTCCTCCCCGCCCCAGTACAAGTGCGATTCCTTCCACTCGTTTGGGGAGCCGATGCAAAAAATCGAACCGCCGTCCACCTTAAGTAGACACAAGGTGGCGCCCTTGTACGCGAGGACGTGGTGCAAAAAACGATTGGAACCGATACCGTTTTCCTCCGAGTCGTATAGACTTATCCAATGGGACGGTACGGCGCACAACAACTTCATCAAAAACGCTTGACTCGATAGACCTAGGGACGCATGGTCAAATGACTCGGGCGTTAGGGCAGAACATTTTGAGAGAGAAAGTAGCATCGGGGGGTCTGGAATACCCCCCAGCCATTCTCTCTAGCGCATGTAAGTCTCATGATAGTTATAGGACAAGGAATGTCAAATCTTTCAATTCCTGGGGGGTATTCCATACCCCCCGGTGCTACATTCTTCCCAACATATTCTACATCATAATTTTTTTAATATTCCCTTATGAAAAACTATTAGGGGGGGTCGTTGGGGGTGAACATTTTGAGAGAGAATGTAGCACCGGGGGTCTGGGGGGTGTGGAACACCCCCCAGCCATTCTCTCTAGCGCACGAAAGTCTTATGATAGTTATAGGACAAGGAATGTCAAATCTTTCAATTCCTGGGGGGTATTGGGGTATTCCATACCCCCCAGACCCCCCCGGTGCTACATTCTTCCCAACATATTCTACATCATCATTTTTTTAATATTCCCTTATGAAAAACTATTAGGGGGGGTCGTTGGGGGTGAACATTTTGAGAGAGAATGTAGCACCGGGGGTCTGGGGGGTGTGGAACACCCCCCAGCCATTCTCTCTAGCGCACGAAAGTCTTATGATAGTTATAGGACAAGGAATGTCAAATCTTTCAATTCCTGGGGGGTATTGGGGTATTCCATACCCCCCACCCCCCCGGTGCTACATTCTTCCCAACATATTCTACATCATCATTTTTTTAATATTCCCTTATGAAAAACTATTAGGGGGGGTCGTTGGGGGTGAACATTTTGAGAGAATGTAGCACCGGGGGGTCTGGGGGGTGTGGAACACCCCCCAGCCATTCTCTCTAGCGCACGAAAGTCTTATGATAGTTATAGGACAAGGAATGTCAAATCTTTCAATTCCTGGGGGGTATTGGGGTATTCCATACCCCCCAGTGCTACATTCTTCCCAACATATTCTACATCATAATTTTTTTAATATTCCCTTATGAAAAACTATTAGGGGGGGTCGTTGGGGGTGAACATTTTGAGAGAGAATGTAGCACCGGGGGGTCTGCGGGGTGTGGAACACCCCCCAGCCGTTCCCTCTAGCGCACGAAAGTCTCATGATAGTTATAGGACAAGGAATGTCAAATCTTTCAATTCCTGGGGGGTATTCCATACCGCCCCCAAATCACCAATTCACCCTGCATACTGACCGACTCCGCTATTGCTTGGTGAGTTTGCCCTCTGCGGTCGCGAGTATAAAGGAGGAAGAGCCCCCGCCAGCAACCACGACATGCTCATCTGCAACAAGTGGGGGTGATACTCGCCGTCTTTAAACAGAGGCGGTTGTTCCAAGACGGGCGTCGCCAACTCTAAACCTACCAAATTAAGTATAATTAGACTTAGCTTAATAAAAGCGAACCTTGTGCGTCCGTCGCAAGACCTACACCGATATTATACTTAATTCTAACCCGAAACGCCTACGACGAAAGTTATACCTGCCGCCAAGTCAGTCTCGTGAGTCTCTAAAGTTCGATACGAAGTCGCTAGGGAATGTACGGCGTATCTGTGAAGGGTCAGCAGCAGTCGGGGGCAGTTCTCCTCGATCCAATGGACGACGTACTGACACGACAGTGAGGTCTTCTTCAGGAAGCAGCTCTCGATGACTGCCGTTAACGTCTTGTTAATCGCGACGCACATCTGCGGCCCCTCCGAGTAGTGATCCATCGAGACGTGGTACGTCGACATGAACAGCGAGTACATGTCATCGCGGGTCACATTCTCGTCGCTACCTGCGAACATCTGCACCAGGATGTGGTGAACTTTGTCATCTTCGAGCACCTAGAGAGAGGGGGGAGAGTTCAGTTGACAAGAAATGTACTGCATATTTTAAACTTACGGCGAGGAAACGTTCGGCCTGCTGCTTGAATCCCGAGTTGCTTAGGTACGCGTTTTTGGACTTGGCCAGGCGGAGAAAGTACGCGAAGAGCTTCTCGGCGAACAGCGGATACCTCGGGAACAGGTTTTGCTAAAAGAAAACGTATTACGACCTTCCCGCGTGTGTGTCTCTCTCTCTCTACCGTGAAGACTTTCAACGTGATCCCATTGACGCCCTCTTGCGCTTGACTTTTCGAAGATAGGATCTGCAAGTGAGGTTAAATTAGGCTGCGGATTTAAGTAGGGACGTACCTTCGAGAGCTTGTCGATCGGCATCAGATTGAGCGGTCTGTCATTTATGCTCGCGGCAGATGGTGTTCTCGAGATAATCTTACGAGAGCCGTTACCGTTGGCAGTCGGTGGCGGTGCGGAGTCCCGGGATTTGGATTTGACCGAAGTGGATTGGGATTGATTCTGGCCCATTTCTCCTTCGTTAATTAGTTTCACATTTTCATGGTTCGGGCGAGTTACGTTTATCAATCGCGATTACGCATTACAAAATAATTATCATCACAGCTGAAGCATTATCTTCTTTGATCAAGTCTCGAGTTGAAAATACATTCACGTACAGCCTGAGAAAGTGCTGCAGTAGTTCAAAGGTCATTAGTAGAGCATTTTCATTAATTAACGAAAAGAAAAGCGACTTTTGTATTGGGGAAATTACGTATGCAACCACTTTGAAATGTAAACATGGAATTTTTTTGCACTTTTAATGTTAATGTCACTTTTACACGCGAGTTACAAGTAGTTCAAATAGCTTAATTAGGTCGGTAGTTGCAATGACCCGCGCGTTTTAAATCTGAACTAATCATTAATTTTTAAAAAAACGACCGCTTCTTTTACACTTTTCAAAGAATTTGTTAGACCTAGGGAGTAATTAACATATTTATTAATGGAAGAACGCCTTACGCCTACCACTTTCAATCAAGGAACGCCGCTTTCGGAACACAGGCACATTCTTATCCATTAAACCTGGAATCCCACTGCGGGCGCCTGTAGGTTTCGGAATCCCCGATCCACTGACTGGGACTGCCATGTGGCAAAATCTTTGCTCTGTCGGAAAGCAGGGCAGGTGGAAGAGGCGAACGCATTAGTAAGCGACGCCATATATAACGGCGTCTTAAAGGAGGACATCAGCTGTAAACCTTTACTGAACTCTTCCACCAACATTATACCCCTTGGAACCCCTTACGGGGTGTGATTCTTCACCTTATAATTCACGTTAATATCGCCTTCCGTCTTCACCGGCTCCTGTGCATTCAGGTCCCGTAATTGAACTGTTAGGGGACCAATCAGACTCCGCCATCTATATTGCCCACTGGGAGTACCAACCGCATTTCTACTCAGAGCATCCTAGCGCCAGGAGGACGTTCTACCTGGAATAGTTCAAATTGGGATCAAATGGTTCCACCAAACATCACATCCCCCCGGGTGCACACACGCCTCGTTGCTGTCCGCCGTCTCCGTAAATGCCACACTTGATCCACTCGCAACCCTTTCCGCCGCCTGCGTTCGAGGTATAGGCGTTAGCGCCATGTCCCCTAAGACTAAGGACGCGCGCATTTCGTCAGCGAATCCATGGTCCAACAACTGACGCGCCACTTTCCTCCGTCAATCGCCCACGGTCGCGCCTCTTCCAGAATCTGCACTAGGAAGTTCGCCCGCTTCTATGGATAAGGCGTCACCATTCTACATGATAAACGTGTGCGCATGCTACAAACACCCCGTCCAGTTAAAATTCCCAAATATCCTTCGAAATGCTCGCCAATTTACAACTCACCTTGGTGTCCGCCCTGTCCGTAGCTCTATTCCGCCAAAGAACCAGCACGCCTACTTTATACACCGCCGCTCGTTTAAGATTCGCCGTCTGTGACTGGTCCATATAACCTTGGAAGTCGTCTCCCTGGTGTTCCGTATTGCTGGCCATGAAAAAAAGGTCGTTGTTCCTGCAAGAGCCTCGCCTGGTTCAATAGGTTTATGCCGCCCTGGTTTCCGCCTGAATTGGCCAGATCAGTTACCACAGCATCCCGATGGAAGAACATGAACCCGACTGGGAAGAACCTACACGAAGAGGAAGTTGTCTCCTTCCTAATGTCCGTGTCCCAATGTTTGCGTCCTCCTGTCTACGTCCTAAAATCCGCGTCCACGTCCCAATGTCTGCGGCTTACTTTCTTTGCGATCTACTGTCTTGCGGCCCAATGACGGCGTCCTATTGTCTGCGGCTTAATGCCCGGTCACCGGGTTTCTGCTCAATTATGCATCCTGCCGCCAGGATGGTGTTCCATCTCTATGTCACATATTCCTGGATGGCTAGCCACCCTCGAGCTATCCCAGGAACAGGATTTCTTTTCAAAACCCTTGGCGCCACGCAATCGGTTACCACCTTGAATCGCACGCCAATCCAGTACACCCTAAAACGTCTTATTCTCTCGACCATCGCCAAGGTCCCCGTTCACTGGGTGCAGTGGTTCTGCTAAAATACTCCACTGGCGTCTTTTATAAACCGCCTGAAATATGACGCCAACCCAACGAACTGCCTGTTGGCACTGGGAAGTTCGCTATTCAGAAGTTGGGGCGTCACAACTGCAACTGGCGCTTCCAGGGACATCGCGTCGCCGCCTTTCGCCTATTTATCGGGTACCCTAACTACTAATTGGGTCTTCTTAACGGCTCATTCGATCCCACTTCTGATGTCGCAAAATGTATTTATGCGCAGTAAAATACAGTGTAGCCTAGAAAATGTTGTTAAGTCTGTAAAGTCGTTTACAAAATATGATGTCAATTTTTAAACGCTACATAATTCTTTTAATTCCGCGGTACAAGGGTGCCCTTGAAGACAATAAGGCCGCCCTAATCAAAACGAACTATTTTTCAAATATATTTTACACACAAATAATCGAGTTACAAATTTATACATTAGAATCATCGCATTTAATCTAAAACCATTTACTTAATCCTTACGTGTTAACTTTATATATACAAAATTACCGAGATGATTCAAAGTACCATTAAGCTAACGGTGATTACTAAAAATTGTAAATCTCTAAGTGTAGTTTTACAAATAAACCACGTACTCTCATCAAAATAAAGTAGAGAATAATAATAATAATATTAAAAATGAACTTTTATAACGTAAATAAATTATAAATCACATTTCTCGGAGACATATTACTTGCGAAATTTATAGCGGAAAGGAAAATTAACCTTCAGTCTTCAAATAATATGAATCGCAATTTAGACAAGTTAAAATACTGGGAGCTCCGCTTGTATTCACTTTCTTTTTGGTTTCGGCGGTCGCTTCGGCGGCAACTCTCGCTCGAGATCGTAGAGGTGCTCTCTGTTCTTCATGACGCTGGCCTGCGACTGCGGGGAAACAAAATTTAATGCGCGAGTCGGACGCGAGAACCGTCGCTTACCAGTTTCGCCATGATCCTCTTGGGCAAGTGATCGGTAACGCGATAAATGACATCACATTTCAGCTCTAATTGACTCTCGTCCTCGAATAACACCTGCAAAATTCACATTGCAATAAGACCTTATCGTACAGAGTATTTCAAAACCAAATTAGAATATACAGTGTGTTTTCAACTAGCATTGCGTTAAGGTAAAAAAATGACAGAAAGTTTGAGCTGCTCAAAGGTGGTCAAGAGCGCAAGAGTACCATCTTCTCCTCCTGTCACACAAATATAAAAAAATATAAGATATATATAAGAATCCCCCCAGTCATTCCCTCTAGTAGTCTTATACGGGGTGTAGGAAAATGAACACTGAATCATTCTTTTTCCTGGGGGGTCCTGGCCCCTCGGTTGAAAATTCTCCCCCAAAATATTTAGTGATTTTGGTACTTGGATCATACTTTTCAGAAAAGGGCCATCGAATGTAACACCAGATCACGGGAGTCCTTAGGACCGAACGTTCTGCGAGAGTATGGAGCACCGGGGGGTCTGGAATACCCCCCAGCCATTCCCTCTAGCGCAGGAAACTTTTATAATAGTTGTAGAAGAAGGAACAGAATCATTCTTTTTTCTGGGGGGGTATTATATCCCCCCCCAGACCCCCGGTTGAACATTCTCCCCCAAAATATTTAGTGCTTGTGGCACTTGGATCATACTTTTTCAAAAAGGGCCATCAAATGTAACACCAAATGATGGGAGTCCTTAGGGCCGAACGTTCTGAGAGAGTATGGAGCACCGGGGGGTCTGGAATACCCCCAGCCATTCCCTCTAGCGCAGGAAACTCTGATAATAGTTGTAGAAGAAGGAACACCGAATCATTCTTTTTTCTGAGAGGGCATTACACCCCCCCAGACCTCCCGGTTGAACATTCTCCCCCAAAATATTTAGTGCTTGTGGCACTTGGATCATCCTTTTTCAAAAAGGGCCATCGAATGTAACACCAGATGATGGGAGTCCTTAGGGCCGAACGTTCTAAGAGAGTATGCAGCACCGGGGGGTCTGGGGGTATGGAATACCCCCCAGCCATTCCCTCTAGCGCACGAAATTCTTATGATAGCTGTAGAATAAATTTAGGGAACGTGCTCAGATCCCATCAAAATCGATACGTTACCCGAATTCCACCTTCAAATCAATACTGTCAAAAGCAGATCTGCTTTATTTATGATGCAAACGTTATAGGTTACACAAAATCCTGTAAAGTTTTACACGAAAAGTGTGTAAAGCGATAGAATTCAAAGATTTTGGTAAGCAGGATGAGCAAGCTGTTGGAATTATTGCGATTTCACGTTCACTTACCGTATACAAATACGTAGTTCTCGCGCCGACGAATCTCGCATCGTAAATAAGTCCGTCCATCCATCTGACGCGAATCTTGTCGCCGATCTTCGGGAGGCCCTTCGTCTTCACGTCCATTATGTTCTCGAGGCACAGGTTGCTCGTGAACGTGCCGTCGCACGGAAAGTGAGCGCTGCAGTATACGGTCGGATGCTTTCTGATGATTCTGCCGCGGTAGAATCGCCCGTTCCGGTGCTTCGCCCATACCTCCTCGTTGATCGTCAGCGGACGCGAGTCCTGCAAGCGGCTCGTTAGGACACCCAGCGGACACCTCGTGTCGCTTACCTTTAAATTAACGGAACTGTTCCGTGAGATGTACGGCGGCTCCTCCTCGTCGGACGAGCACAAATAGGGGGCGGGGTTACGCGTTTCGGTCTTATTTGGCTCGTGTTTGAGATCTTTCAATGTTACTTTTACGGTTAGTGGGGTTAGACGTTTAATTTTCTCTTGCAGCTTTAAGGGAAGGGAGTTACCTTTGGTTACAAACTTTTTCTGTTTCAATAAGCGACTCACAGATGGCGACCTCGATCTCTCCTTGTCGGCGTACGACGTCTCGAAACCGAGCGACTTCATGATTTTCGCTTGAAACTTATCGAAGAAGGACTCGGAGTGGATCGGTAAGCGCGTGACGTTGACGCGCGCCTCGCACGTTCCGATTTCGTTAGTCCTCTCAGTCTTTTTACGTTTCCGGTCGGTTTTGAAGTCCGGCGGCAATCTCTGCAGATTTATCACTAAATTCGACTTTGTCTTCTGCTTTTCGATTTGAATCTGATCGAGCCGCTTTAGCAAGTCGACGATCGCGCGGTGCTTTGGAAATAGTTGCAGTTTGCTCTTGCCGTTTTGCAGCTGGTAGTCGCAGTCGGGAACGTTTTCCACCAGTATTTTCGAGAGTATCGCCTGTCTCAGCGCCTTCTCCCTGAGTTTACAGTCGATTTTGAACTTACGCGAAAGGCTGCTGTACAGTTTCGGAAGATTTAAGGTTAACTTCTTTAATCGTAGATAGTCGTCATCGGAAGAGCTTAGACTGGTGAATCGATTCAAAATTGCCTGGCACTTGTTGTTCGTGATATTGTCGCATATATTCTCCTGATTCGAATCTTCCGAGAAATCCTCGGGACTTTTCGAGACGATCTCGACCGTGTTACTGACAATAAGATCACCTTCGGTATTATCGATCTTGACGATGTCCTTATCACAATTGTCCAGTAGCACGATCGCCGATTTCGTCATGGGATATAGACGATCGGGATCGGTCTCCGTGGTCGCGCACCTGTTGACGGTGTAGTGCATCGCCTGCTCCTGCCAGATTAAGTTGGGACGTTTGCGCTCGGGCGCCAAAGGTTGGGGTTCCACGCTGCTCGGCAGCGAATCGGACGAGGCGTACTGATAAACGCCCTGATAACTGTAAACGTTGGAAGAATTCGGTACGTATTGCACATTTTGTATTACACTCGGAACGACAAACCCGTTGGTCTGCTGCACGAACTGCGGAACGGGCTGGATGGGTATCGTGACCGTGATCGGGACCGTTTGCACGTACGAACAGTTCACGTCCATAGTTCCCGTCGTCTCCTCCTCATTGTTCGTATAGATGGTCAAGTTTCCGTCGGAAGTTTCCGAGATTTCCTCCTGGCTACTCGTGTAGATCGGCATGTCGCCGTCCGACGTTTCGGCGCAGGCAATTTGCGTCATCGTCCCCTCCTCGTGACCCGAATACAAGGTGATGCTTCCGTTGGACGTTTCGGAACATTGAAGCGGATGATGGGGTGCCCCGTACAACTGGGCCGTGCAGTCGAGTTCGGGCACTGACTCCTCCTGCTGCTTGTAGATGACCACACCCTCTTCGGGCGTGTCCGGGCACGCCATCGCGTCCTCCTGATCACCGGCGTACAACGTCACGCTACCGTCGGACGTTTGAATGCACGAATAGGCGTCGTCCTTCGCGAGAAGGGGCTCGTCGATACTAACGTTATTGTTTGTAACAGGTTCAGGTGCACTTTGTGACTTGTCTTGCTCTTGTTGAACTTCCGGTATTGTGGGAGGAGGCGGATCGTTGTCGATTTTCTGTTTCTGTAGCGCATTCATCTAAATAATATAGAATTGTGTATTACCACTCTTTATTCATTTATAGTTATTTCACCCACAGTTAGTACTTTGGGTAACGTCCAGAGGGCGTGTTGAGTAAAAGTGTCGCTTTAAATATTTCTTATCTTAGTTCCAAACCCTACAATACAATTTACTGCCGACAGACGGCGCGGCGTAACCTTTATACTTTGCTGCCAACTTAAAAAAATTGACAAATAAAATCTGAATAGCTGTCATTTTTTATAACCTAACTTCATAGTACTGTCATGTTTTATAAAAATATATACAGATATCTCCAAACAGGTGGAACAATCTCTAACATTAAAGTTACTAGAATCTGGAAACTTCCGCCATTTTTGGGCAAAAATCATGCGTTCTCTCTCCGAGCCCAATGGATTGGGGTACTTTCTATATTTAGTGTCTTTATGTAATAAATTTCAATGAATATCATTATTATTACATAGCTGTACTATTTGCCATTTACACATTCCTTTTTTTAAGGTGTAAATCGCACTGTCGGTGTAACAGTAGGAGTGCTTGCCATTGGTATGTAACCCTAATCATTGAACAGATAAGCAAAGCAAAAATATTTAGTGACTTTACTTTATACATTCAAAAAATGGCATTGTTAGATTGAGTAATTTCAATTTTCCCCGGAGAATAAGTCGGCTTAGTCCACAGAATCAATATTTTACCGCTATAGTATAAGATATTAGAACAATGCGTAGACCTATTCTGTGGCTGTCCTTTTAAACTGGGCTGTTCCACCCTGTATATACAACCTACGATAATGCGCACACTTTTTAGAGCTAGCAACCGCGCATCTTATTAGAAAGAAACAGCTGTCTGTGTTCTCTCGAGCAGCAACGTTTCATGCGCTCATGCACCTTGTTTCATATATGCTAGAGGGAAGTCTATACCCCCCCCCCCCCCAGTACTAAGTACATTTTCAAAATCGCTCAAATTTCAACATTCTCATGATAGTCAAAGGTAGTACCGGGGGTTTGGGAGCCAGTAGTAAGTGCCCTCGACAGAGGGAGGTTCAATTGTTCTTGCACTCTCCTGATAGTCTTTGCGAAAGGGTAATTAATTAAATGTGTGTATGTGCAAGGGGGGGGGTTAATCCATACCCACCAGTACTAAGTTCGTTCTCAATGTCCTTCAAATTTCAACGTTTTTAATGGACAATCGAAAATAGTAGGGGGGGGAGGGTGAGGGTCAACGGTAAGTACCTTTGGCAAAGGAGGTGTCAATAGTTCTTTCTATCTCACCCCTTGCACTCTCCTGGTGGTCATTGGGAAAAGGTACGCAGATGTTTGTATGTGCTGAGGGGTATTTCAAACCCCCCACCCCCCTAATAAGTTAATTCTCAAAATTGCTCAGACTTCAACACTCTAGTAAAAGTCTTTTAAAGGGCAGTCAATCATAGTACCAGTAGGTTTGGGGGTCAGCAGTAAGTACCCTTGACAGTTTATTGACAGTCAAACATAGTACCGGGAAGTTTGGGGGCGGCAGTAAGTACCCTTGGCAAAGGAGGGCTCGATAGTTGTTTCTATTCCGCCCCTTGAACTCTCCTGATAGTCTTTGTAAAAAGGTAGTCAAATGTTTTTTTGTGATAGTTTTTTAAAGAACAGTCAAGCATAATACCGGGGGGTGGGGGGGGTGGGGGTGGAGGTCAGTAGTGAGTACACTAGGCGGCAAAAGATGGCTCAATTGTTGTTTGTATCTCACCCCTTGCAGTCCCCGGATAGTCTTTGTAAAAGGGTAGTCAAATGTTACTATGTGCCCAGACCACCCCCCGTACTAAGTTCATTCTCAAAATCACTCAAACTTCAACATTCTCATGATAGTTTTTTAAAGGACAGTCAAACATAGCAGGGGGGGGGGGTGTAGTAAGTACCCTCGGCAAAGGAAGGCTCGATAGGTCTTTCTATCTCACCCCTAGCACTCTTCTGGTAGTTTTTGTAAAAGGATAATTAAATGTTTGTATGTGCTGGGGGGGGGGGATATTGGTATTCCATACCCTCCAGACCCTCGGGACTAAGTTCATTCCCAATATCAAGTCACATTTCAACACGCTCATAAGTTTTTTAAGAACCGCCAAATAGAGTACCGGAGGAGAGGGGTTTGGGGGTCGCCGGTAAGTATCCTCGGCAAAGGAGGTCTCGATAATTCTTTCTATCTCACCCTTAACACACTTCTGGAAGTTTTTGCAAAACAATAATCAAATTTTCGTAAGTTTTATCCCCCCCCCCCCCCTCTCCCACACACACTCTGAGTGCAGACATCACAGTCATAAGAGCTTTTTTGAAAGACAGTCGAACATAGTACTAGGGGGTCTGAGGGGCATGGAATACCCCCAGCAAAGGAGAGCTCAGTAGTGCTTCATCTCACCCCTGGTGCTCTCATGGTAGTCTTTGCGAAAAGGTAATCGAATGTTTTATGTGTTTGGGAAGGGGGGGGTGGGGTTTATTGACAGTCAAACATTACCAGGGGGTTTGGCGGTTAGTAGTAAGTACCCTTGACAAAGGAGAGCTCGATAGTTGTTTCTATCTCGCCCCTTGCATTCTCCTGATAGTCTTTGTAAAAGGGTAGTCAAATGTTTGTATGTCCCCAGACTCCCCCCCCCCCCGATACTAAGCATTCTCAAAATCAATCAAATTTCAACACTCATGGTAGTTTTTTAAAGAACCGTCAAACAGAGTATCGGGGGAGGGGGGTTTGCAGTAAGTATTCTCAGCAAAGAAGGTCTCCATAATTCCGTCTATCTCACCCTTAGCGCACTTTTGGAAGTTTTTGCAAAATGGTAATCAAATTGTGCTGGAGGGTGTTCCATACCTCCCCCCCTCCCACACACTCTGAGTGCATTGTCAAAATCGCTCAGACATCAAACTCTCATAAGAGCTTTTTTGAAGGACAGTGGAACAGAGTACTGGAGGTCTGAGGGGCATGGAATACCCCCAGTAACGGAGAGCTCAGTAGTGCTTCATCTCACCCCTGGTGCTCTCATGGTAGTCTTTGCGAAAAGGTAATCGAATGTGTTGGGGAGGGGGGGGGGGGTTTGACAGTCAAACATGGTACCAGGGGGTTTGGTGGTTAGTAGTAAGTACCCTCGACAAAGGAGAGCTCGATAGTTCTCCTGATAGTATCTTTGTAAAAGGGTAGTCAAATGTTTGTATGTCCCCAGACCCCCCCCCCCCGCACTCTTATGGTAGTTTTTTAAAGAACCGTCAAACAGAGTACGGGGGGAGGGGGTTTGGGGTTAGCAGTAAGTATCCTCGGCAAAGGAGATCTCGATAATTCTTTCCATCTCACCCTTATCGCACTTTTGGAAGTTTTTGCAAAACAATAATCAAATTTTCGTATGTGCTGGAGGGTGTTCCATTCCCCCCCCCCCTCCACACACACACACTCTGAGTATATTGTCAAAATCGCTCAGGCATCACTCTCGTAAGAGCTTTTTAGAAGGACAGTCGAACATAGTACCAGGAGTCTGAGGGGTATGGAATGCCCCCCAGCTGTGAGTGCCCTTAGCAAAGGAGAGCATGGTGGAGCTTCTATCTCACCCCTGATGATCTCATGGTAGTCTTTGCGAAAAGGTAATTGAATTTTTGTATATGCCGGGGTTTTATTACTCCTCAGACCGTCCCGGTACTAAACTGTAAATATTTGCTCAATTATGGTTATGTTTTGAATTGCCATTCACTACTATCCACATACAGGGGGGAAATGTGCTGTAAACTAAGTCACGTAGACGTTATTTTTTTGAGCTACTCTGTATGTGGTATAATTTCAATTAAGTGCAGATCTGGTGGGTAATTTACGAATAAACAAAAAGTTGGTTTATTTCACTTGAATTTCTTTAACTAATTTCAACGAAAATGCACATGACGGAAGATGCAGGTGCTCAATGATGTGCGCCTTATTTCGGCGTAAGTGGGGACGCGTTCTTTCGCACACGGCGTTATCTAATCTAATGCGACTGGCATTTATCGACCGTCTGCGTACGGGGCATTATGTAAAAACACTCAGTCAACTAGGTGGAACGGCTTATAATGAATAAACGATGGTATTAATATAAAACAGTTGTAGCAAACCAAATTAACTAACCTCACACAATATTATACAGAATGGAACAACGGGGGATGACCAGCGTAGGACGCGGGGCGCAAAAAGTAAATAATAAACATACCTGCTCCAATTGTAGATTCTCATAGTACGATCTCGGTTTGCGTCCTCGCTTCTTAGGTTCGCCCTTCGGCTTCCGCGACGACGGCTTCGGCGTCTTCAAAACCTCGCGTATGTTCGCGGCGCCCTTTTGTATTCTCTCGCACAGCAGCCTGTCCTTCTCGTCGATTGTGGGTTCGAGCCTCGTGCTGAGTATGTCGATTTTTCTGGCCGGCGTGACGTACGGCGATATGATCGGCGGTTTGGGCGTCGACATTACGCCGCTTCTACGGGACTTATCCATGAGTAACGAGATGAGGGCGCTCTTCGCCGCCGTGTTCTTGTCCTTGGTGATGATGAGCTGATCGCCCGGACTGCCGATCGTTATCTTCTTCGAGTACACGTCCTTCGGGGGTAGCGGCGTGATGACCATGTCGGATCCGTGCAGCGCCTTAATCGAGGCGAAGTTGTTCTTGTTGGACATGGGACCTTTGTAGGTGAGGAGCGGTTTCAGAATTGACCTGGTGACGTTGAGTTCCGGCTTGGCAACGGATTGTATCGTCGTTTTCTTAGGAATTTTGTACGAGCGTTTCACCTGGACGACCTTATCCAGATTTCGCTGGACGTCGAGGGCGTCGTTTTTCTCGGCGGACTTCGGCGGTGACGGCGGGGGACCTTTCTTCAGGAACGAGAGGAACGCGTTTTCGTAGCCGGGGCCGCCGGTAAAGCCGGGAGGGTGGGGGGCGGGTTTGATGACCGGCGGTACGACGGTGAGGATTCCCGCGTCGTTCTGATTCTCGTGTTTAATGGTGCGTATCTCCATGTCGGAATCTTCCACTTTGATTTTCATCTCGATGCTCTTCCGTTTGACTTGGATCTTGTTGGGGTCGCGCGGCGAGCGCTTTCCGTACGGGCCGCGCTTGTGCGAGATTTCCAATAGGTCGCATCCGGGGCTGAAGCTGAGCGGGGGCGTTTTAATTCCCTTCATGTTCTCGGATTCTTCCGCCTCCTGCTGTAATTTCTCTGCGTGTTCGATGGTCGCTCGTTTGATGATGTCGTCAATGACGTTCGTAACACTCTCGTGGTCATTCTGTCTGTTGTAGTCTGGAATAGACCGTGATGGGCCGGCTTGATCCATGGGTTTCTTAAACTTCCTGCAACTGTCTTTGTGCTTGAGGTGCTTGTGTTTGTGGAGGTCGTCCTTTTTCTGTTCGAGCAAAGACTTAATTAGCATGTCGCGTTCGTCGTTAATGTTTAATTTCTGGGTCTGCTCCTCTACCAAGCTCTTAATTAGATCTTCGGTACTAGTGCTGCTGCTGCTGCTGTTTTCGTCTTTAAGTAGATTAAGCGGAGCGACGATTTTTCCGCACACCTTCTTGTTGGTGTTCGAAATTGTCGCGTACAGCGAATCCAAATTGTCCCCGTCGCTTAGCTTCTTCCGCTTAATCCTAACCAATCCTCTGTCTTTCCGCCGAGATCTCGACCGGCGTCCGCCCGATCGCGGGTGGAAATTTCCGTCCATATCCTTGCGACGTTTCACGACCGGCTTACGACGCTGACCGACGTTATATCCCGAATCGTAAATCGACGCCTCGTCGACGTCGATTTCGCCCGCCTTCAACCAAATGTCCTCGAGGACTTCGAGCTGCTGCTCGTCGGGAGGAACCTCGCTTTGACCCGCCTCCAGATCTTCTTCCATCAACTCCATTTGTAATTCGGCAGGAAACTCGGCCAGAGAAAACCTGAACACATTTGCACCGAGTTAATACCAGGGGTAAGACGAGAAGATAGTAGGAACAAGAAAAACACACAATCTTGATTCTTTAAGACCTTTTTATACAGTGCCACCAAGCTCGCAATGTCCCGGAAAATGTAAACAAATTTTTAAATAATGTCCGACATGTGCTTCCTCAGTGACTGGAACTTCAACAATTACAGCAGTCTAGAAATTAAATCATCACATCTCAAATTTTATCAAAATCGGATAAATCCCGCCAAAAGGACATTTCGTTTCCAAAATTCTTCTTCGCCCTTCAGGACCATCATTGGTACAAGTAAGCGTTACAGTGTTGCCCGTTCTTCCGTCGCTATGGAGTAGAGGAGGGGGACTCTCCGCTATATCTACCCACTTAAAAAAACGCAGCTTCTAGGGGGGGGGGGCCTTTGGGTTTTTCAGATCGGCGAGTATTTGGAGTGGCTAGTTACGTTAAAAAACAAGCTGATCAATCAAAACTGTGCACCTCTATTGTATATATGGGGTGTTATAAGATCTACATTAAACGACAACCGGTAAAAAGGTTAAAGACAATTAATTCGAGCTTTTTTGGTTGTCAAAACCCTAAGTTGGAAAGGTAATTTCGGACTTTTCATGCGTATGCGAGAAAACTGGGGAACATTGGTAACTACTCCACTAAATAAGTCAAACCTCAACTAAGTTTGTTCTGGATTCAAATTCGTCACCCATTTTTCGCGAACACTATTTCAAATCTTCATTAAAGACTTGTCTACGATAACAACTTTACACCAACACATGTCTATGTTGACAATAAATACTGAAACAACAAATTGTTACATGTAAACACTACTCTTCGCAGACGATACAACAGTCATCACCAATGGGCATAACAAAGCACTGATAGAAAGAATTTAAAATGTGCACAGTGTGATAATGCGATGAACGAGAAATCAAATTTAAGTAGATATGTGTTGACTCGCAATACTTCAAAATATTTAAAGTGGACACATTGTAATTTTGCAACAAATCTTCAATATATTTCACGACATCTCTTCACCGGATTTAAAATGTGCACAGTGTGAATTTGCAATCACCACCATGCCCTGAAACGGCATCTCTTAACTTATAAACCCTCAAACATTTAAAATGTGTACATTGTAATGGCATTATATTGAAATGATAGGCAATGTAGCCATATATAGGTACAGGGTGAACCAATAAGACTGTTCCTCGGCCATATCTCTATAGAACCATTCGTCATATGACAGGGATAAAAAAATTATTGGGTGAATCGGTCATTAAGAATCGCTGGAAAATATTTTCAAGTTCTAAAAATGACCAACAGTGGGCGTAAAAATGTTTTTTCACATTTTTAAAGAGAACCAGTTAATCTATCATTTCCGTAAAAACAATAACTCAGTTATTTCACAAGATGATGTGAGGCGTTCAATTTTTTTGCAATAACCTGCTTTAACTTCTTAACGGTTTGGGCGATTTTAACAAATTTGGTATGGTTGAAAAGAGCCTTCCTTGGGCAATGAGAATCAACCAAAATATAGTTAAATTAGTTAAATCCTTCTCCGCCAGGGGATTAGTTTTGACACTATGACCCAAAATCCTAAAAAAATTTAAAAAAATCAAATGGAATGATATGACTTTTCCTTTATCAAAAAGTAGCCAAATAACATCCAAAGAGGCCAGTGAAAATCGTTTTTCAAAATCTCGTTCCTAATCTCCAATATTGGGATAATCAGATTAATTAATTAAAATACTTAAATTGTATCTTAAATTTACTTTTTACGTATTTCCGGTATTCATCGATGACGCGAAAGAAAAGCACCCTACACTTTTAGGTAGGCCTTGGAAAATTAAACAAATGAAACACGATGTATTGTAAAATAATAACAGCCGTAATTTGTAAATTATTCTGCTGTGTTTACATTCAGAAAGTGCAGTTTTTTGAATTTGTAATCTTTTCTAAAATGTCGATTTCTAACCAAGAAGCTTTTAATATGCTGGCGATATATTTTGAGTATTTTCAAAATGCGACCATCGCTGTCCGCATCTTCTATTTGCGTTATCCGAATAGACAACGAACCATCGCATATTAAAAATGCTTCTTGGTTAGAAATCGGCATTTTAGAAAATATTACAAATTCAAAAAACTGCACTTTCTAAATGTAAACACAGCAGAATAATTTACAAATTACGGCTGTTATTATTTTACAATACATCGTGTTTCATTTGTTTAATTTTCCAAGGCCTACCTAAAAGTGTAGGGTCCTTTTCCAAACAATCTTCGCGCCATCGACAAATACCGGAAATACGTCAAATAAGATACAATTTAAGCATTTTTATGAATGAATTAATTAATCTCACTTTCCCAATATTTTAGGTTAGGAACGAAATTTTGAAAAACTGTTTTCACTGGCCTCTTTGGGTGGTATTTGGCTACTTTTTCATAAAGAAAAAGTCATATCATTCCATTTGATTATTTTAGGATTTTGGATCATAGTGTCAAAACTAGCCCCCTGGCGAAGAAGGATTCAACTAAATTAACTATTGGTTGATTCTTGTTGCCCAACCCAAGGAATGCTCTTTTCAACGATACCAAATTTGTTACAATCGGTCAAACGGTTAAGAAGTTAAAGCATGTTATTGCAAAAACAGTTGAACGCCCCACGCCATCTTTGTTTTTGAAATAACTGAGTTTTTGTTTTTACGAAAATGATAGATAAACTGATTGTCTTTAAAAATGTGAAAAAAGAATGTTTAGTTTATTACGCGAAATTTAAAGAAAATGCAATTTTAAAATTTAAGATTGCAGTTACGCCATCTGGTGGTCATTTTTAGACCTTGCGGAAATATTTTCCAGCGATTCTTCATACCCAGTTTACCCAATAATTTTTTTTACCCCTAAGTCATACGACGAACGGTTTCCGAGATATGGCCGAGGAACAGTCTTATTGGGTCACCCGGTACAACGTTCGCCGGGATAGACGATACGTTCGGCGGGTCTGCAATTATCTATATAAATAAATATGTTTGTCTGTCTCTTATGCCTGTCTAAACCGTTGTATTGATTTATTATTGATACTTAATGGCCTGCCATTGTTATACTAATAGATTTCTTCAACCCGCGTTTTTTTGAGAGAGAACAACACATTTGACAACACTACCTTCCATAAGACCAATACTGAACTCTGTCTGTATCACACATAGGTCCAGTTTTGTCTCTTAAAATAAAGGGTGTTTCCATAAGAAAGTGGACCACCCTGTACCTTGAGAAAATTATTAAGAAATAATTAAAAGTTGCATTAAGATTCATTTATTTTTTGAAAAAACACTAAGTCTTTAGTGGAAAATCAAAACGGGACAAAATTAAGTATTTTAGATAATGGGGGAGAGTTTTGCTGTTCTGAGTATGAGAAGTCAACATAGTTGGTCGCAATATACACAGTGTCACAGTTTCTTTGCCACCCTGTATAATGCAAACGACGCCCTTTTAGACCGTTCATATTTCATATTTGCATTTTTTTTTCTTATTTTGATGAGTACTATCACCCTTTAAAATATCTGCATGACATTAATTAACACCCTGTATATACATAGATGGCCTTTATTTTTAATAAGGAGCATCTGTTCCAACACACCTAACAGGTATATTTTGAACCATAAGTAAAACACCGAATATGAAACTTTTTGACCCACAAGACTACCAAGAATTTAAAATGTGTCCAGTGTGACTATACAACGAATGATAAATCTAATTATAAAGTACATTTATTAACATACAAGATGTGCGCCCGGTGCGCTTTCGTCACCAAACATAAATCCAGCCTTAACATCTAACAAAACAGGGGCCCTGTCAATGATTCGAAATGTGACCAGTGTGATTTTATCACTAAGTATAAATCCAATTTTAAAACATATTTGTTAATAGACCAGACCAGCAAGAATTTCAAATCTGTCAGGTATGAACTACAACTCGGTGTTCTACTGTTGGCTATTTCTCTCACATGTTTTGGCACAGATTTAGTGGCTGTAGGTATGGAGTAGGTATACAGGGTGAGTTATTTTTCACTTTCACTATGGGCATGTCGTAAACCGTAAGAAATACAAAGTCGCTTCATGGGCAAAATTATGGACAATTTTTTTGTTTATTGTAACTCTGCTAGCGAAGATACACTAAAAAGAAAACGTTGGCGTTGATCTATTTTCAAACAATGGAATTATTGCCATTAAGTAAACTTTAAGGCAAAAATGCAAGATATCCTAAGTATTTGGAATCACTGGTTTGTAATTTTTTAAGCGACGTAAAAATCCAATATGGCGTCCATAAAAAGTATGAAAGTTGATGTGCTCTACTCACAATCCAGGCCATAAAAATGTTTTAGCACCGTCAGAAAGTTGAAAAAAAATTTACCGTATTTTACGAGACCCCATAGTGAAACTCACCCTGTATATAAAAGTGTGGTGTGTACAGTGTGATTGCAACAAATGACTACAATGTGTTGAAATACAAGGCATTGGAGGATTTAAAATGTGATGTGATTATACAATGAACTACAAAGCACTTTCCACTATTTAAAATCTGCACAGTGTGATTATGCAAGAAATGGGAAATCAAATTTAAGTAGACATCTCACAATACTTCCAAATCCTTAAAGTACACACAGTGATTGCAATAAATCATATACTACATGTCTTAATACACAAGGCCCCTGAGGATTTAAACTGTGCCTAATGTGATTATACAATGCAAAGTTAAGTTAACTCACAGTACTTTTAAATGTTTAAAATGTGTACAGTGTGATTTTGAAAGATCTCTTAACTTGCAAAACCCCAAAGAATTTAAAATGTGCACACTGTAATGGCATTAGCAGAGTGTTACGTACACTACTTATAACTTAAGAACGGCTAGACTGATTTTCATGAGCTGAAGTACAAACCGTATTCAAAGAGAATACTTACCTGGTTCACAAATGGTCTTACCAGATCATTTGTTGCTGAATGTATTCATTCCTGATAGAAATTTAACTAAAATAGCTGAGAAAATAGTCATGACAACATCAAGTATTGTACAAATAAATAATTTAACTCTTGCCCCTTGATGTTATGCAACTCATCACGCAACATTGTAAGCTTGGTGGCACTGTAGTGTGTAAATTTGTATCGTTTCAAAATTTTGCAGTTATGAACCGCCTCTCGTTAAAAACTTACTGTCCAGTGTATCCCATAGCTCTGGCCCGCTTAACGAACGGACTCTTCTTGATCGGCGCTTCGAGAAAACTCAAAGGTAGCGACGTGTTATTCTTATTACAGAGAATATCTTGCGGCATCGGATGCGGGGCCGCCACCTGCTTATTGGGCTCCTCGGGATGCGGACCGATATCGACCCCTTGCAACCACTTCTCGTACCTATCGAAAATATCTCGCTAAACCCTGCGCGCCACTTGACCTCTCGACTTACCTATCCGGCTGAAAACGTTTCACGAAGGTGTCCATCGAAATTTTAACCATGTCCTTGCTGCAGGTGCATTGAGACGCTCGTTTCCCGTACTCAACCCATCGCGGACATGCAAAATTCGTGGACTCGGCGCAATTAAATCCGTGATTAAAACCGGCGTGGTAACCGTACGGGAAGGTGATCATGATTTCGCCCTGCTCCTGAGTGATCTACAATTTTACACGTAATAAGCCGGGAACCGAAAGCCGAAAATCTTACCTTATTATACGGGATCGAATACTGCTTCAAAATCTGCGGCGAAATCAGGGTCATTTTGTGCCGCAAGAACGCCTGACAAGTCTGATAACTGCTCGGGAAAAATCCGTTGGCGAGACGTTCCAATCTTCGTCCGTGCTCGGGCGGAATCGCGTACCAAGTTTTCGGGGCGCCAAAGTGTAGGTAATTGATCGAATACAAGTCCATGTCCTCGGTGTGCCACGGGAAGGTCGTTTTCCACATGCCGAAATATAAATATGCGGTGTTCACGCCGTCGATCGATATACCGTAATCCTCATTAACGTAATCCAATATCGTACCTAACCGGTTAATGTTCCACTCCTACAAGTCGACGAGATTAAAACGAGCAGTACACTTTCGCATCACTTACGTTGACGTTCGGATCGGTTAAGCTTCCCGAGACGTCGGCGCCGTAAATCGGGGCGACATATGTGATGTTCTTCCAATACTTGCGTTCTAAGTCTTCGTAATCGAAATGCCTCGGCGTGTTATAACGATCGGACGTGGCCAAATCGTGATACTGTTGCACGGTCATCGACTTTTTCTGTATGTTGATCTGCTGGTACAATCCCTGCTTGCCCGTGACAACCTGACAGATCGGCGCCGGTATTGTCACTTCGAGATCCTGAAGCTGATACCCGGATTTGCGTGGAACCCATTCGGGCGGAGGTATGACCTACAATGTCGACGGTGTTAGGTTAAGTTCGCGAGAAACGCAATAACTACCTTCGCAACGCCCGCCTTGTGTGCGCCCATCGACTCCATATACTCAACATACTTGGCAAAGTCCTTGAATTCGTCCCAAGTCGGTCTGAATACCATTATCCTAGAAAATCGGTCAGTGTTTTTGTTACCTGAAGAAGTGTGTGGACTACTCACTTTGGAAAACGGGGTGTATTTGGGTCAGCCATATTTCTCACTTATTTTCCTGCTAAACCAGTAATCTATACTTATCACTGTCCGTTCCCGATTCCACTATGTTTACTTAAACGATAATATTTACTTAAATTAGCAATTGTATTACATGAACCGCGGCCATAATAGATTTACACAACATCACGTAGTCATTTTCTCAATCAAACGGTAAAGGCAAGGTCGCCATCGGAATAATTTTACGAAGACACTTTTCTATTTATCGATTAAACGACCGGCTGAACTGAATTACGCTCACGCGAAAACATCACCCCTTATTTATTTTTTCCGATAAATAACAATCCGCCATTAGGGACGCATCTACCACCAACGTACCATGATTAACTGACTGCATGCGCAATAGGTGGCGTTACCTGCGCCGCAGTGTGCGGTTGTCATTCCAACGCTGCTACCAACTTACGAGATGAAAAAATTCCTACCCTATTCTTATTTTTGAGAAATGCACGATGGATAGGCAACTTGTGATACATACCGGAACCGGTCTAACTGTAGAGAAACTCAAATCGAGCCTAAGCGCGCCCCTCCGCCCCTTGTGTCCCAACGATGAAAAACACAAATTTTTCAGGTTCAGATTAATATGCCTGCTATTCTGATTCTGCCTCTTTGAACCCTTCCTCAAATACCCCGTCGTTTTGAGTCAGGAGGCTCTCTATTGCCATATCGCTGGTGAGTACCCGCGGCGTCCACTCCTGCCAGTATCAGTTACGGATGTAACGACCCCAACTATCTGGTGGCTATTGCTTCGGGTGTTTGTTCCTTCACCTCTTTGACTTCTACCCTCGTGGTGAAGGTATCTTTCCGGACTGTCGGTTTTTGAGGTCCTGTTGATCACAATTGGGTAGCTTCAGCAAAGTGTGCGTTTTTGGAGCTGGGTGTACACTCAGAAAGTGTGTGCACCATGACTTGCCGCTGATTCCCTTGCCAGCATTGTTTGGGGACTTTGGCACATCGCCTTATTGATAGCCAGCTCGTACGCCATTGTGGTAAGAGCTATCCTGTTTTTGTTCATATTATCAACTAGCTGTCTGATAGTAGCTCGGTCTTGTCTAGTAAAACTGAGCTTAGAGAGCTCCTTGGAGGAGGCCGTCACAATTCGGTCTATAGGCACATACTAGCTGGTGCCAGCGGCTCTTTGGGACCCCATCAAATGCAGAGTCTCCTGTTCGTCAGTCTCCGGTACAAAAACGTCTATTTCCATGAGGTGCAGTAGCAGGAATCATTTTTCAAATTCTCTTACAACTATTATAACAATTTATTTAAATAAATTAACAATAAATAATCTACAGCTCTGTATCTGTGAAAGCATTTAAAACGGAATGTCTACTCATTAAACTACTAATTGTGCTCCCCCCTTCCATCACCCGCTAATTCTTCAAACAGCCCACTAAAAAGTTATTGACGCCTTCGCTGTATTCGTTCTTATAATGTGCATAATGTTTCACGTGTGGACTGTCATCGAAAGTTAATACTGAAACGTCTACTCCGTTATTCCTTCGAATATTAATAAAATTTTCCACGTCCTAAAAACGTTTAATTACCCATAAAGTTTGTCCGAGTGGCAATTAAACCTTACCTCGTAAAATATTAGTTTATCGGCTTTCGAATAAATAAAATACTGGGGGCACTTGTTGTCCTCGATCTTCAGATACTCGATCGGATCGGACTGGTAGTCGTCGTTGACGAAGTAACTTTTCAATATCTGAAAAACGGGGTGTCGGCACGAATTTCTTAGCGTTCCACTTACTTCACACTCCCATACGACGATTAAAAACGACGTGAGCAGGGCGGCGATTACGAAGTTGTAAATTACGTTGCCGCTGATTATTGCGGAGATCGCGCGGTAGAGGCTGACGAAACGTCTCGGTCCGGGGCCCGAGTCGAATATCACACCTTTAACCTGCGTAATTGACAATGATTGTACAACAGTGGGGCACTTACTTTGATCGGTTTCGGGGCGTGCCGAAGCGCCAGCACGAAGTTGTGGTAGAGGAAGGCGCCCCCGTTCGAGAAGCAATGGACTACCACGGGGTGACTTTCGAAGTTCATGTCGACCAGTAATTTGACGATACGTTCCCCGATCTTTCGCAGCTCGTTCCGTTTCCACAGTATGAACTTGACGGGCGCGCAGTACCGCAGGGTGATCAGGCTGGAATGCGCCCGTCAGATTTTTTTAAGCGAGCGTTAGGTCGGTACGTACCCCCATTCCTCGTAGAGCTGCGAGTACTTCCTCAAGTAGCGGTCCTGACATCCGGCCCAGCCGAAGAGGATTACGATCGGGGTTTTCTCCTGGGAAAAGTTCGCGCTTTGCTGGGAGGGACTGGGGAACCTAATGTAGTATTCGAGAGTGTCCTGTTCCTCTGCCATCCCTCGTTTTCGTTTTTATTACGCTACGTGTAACAAAAGTGCTGCTTCATCTCGCCGCATAAGTTGTCACGGTTGCTAGGCAACGTGACGTAATCGAGTATCGACAAAACGTCCCTTGCCCCCCACGTGGTTTTACAAAGAAACGCGACTAATCAACGACAAATTCGCTTCTTACGAAAAATTATTAGTAACTTAAAGGTGTCGTGTTTTCAGAATTTCCAATTAGTCGCCTTTAAGATGATTGGAATTTTTTGTGTTTCTACGGAAACACGCGGCGCATGCGTCATCTCGCGTCAGCACTTGAAGGTTTGCGATCTTCCATTTCTTTCCTACCGCCGCTACATCGGCGAGTTAGACAAGGAGAAACGCGCACACGTATGCGGAAAATTCAAAAAGTGACAATGTGACATCACCGCTTTAATTTCCCGTTACGTTTTACTCCACCACTCTGTTAGATTTTCTCGTGAGAGGCTGTCGTGAGAGTTTTCCATTCGTTTTTCGGTCAATTTCCCAATCTTCAATCATGAGTGTACACATCACTAGCATGGTAAGTGCGTTTTCTCTTTTGAGCAATTCTCAAAGTGGATGGGATGTTTAAAAAAGTGGGTGTGTGGATCTTTTCCTCCAATTTTGAAGGTTAAACCTCGATTAACGTCAAAACTATCGATTGGCGCGTTTTACGGGCGCCTTTAATCTTATCATGTTTTTTAATGCAGGACGATTTCAACACCAAGCTCAAGGACGCAGGTGACACCTTGGTGATCGTCGACTTCTTCGCGACCTGGTGCGGACCGTGCAAGATGATCGCGCCCAAACTGGAGGAGCTCGCCAACGAGCTCGGCCAGGCCATTCTGGTGCTTAAGGTCGACGTCGATGAGTGCGAAGATATCGCGACCGAGTACAACATTTCCTCGATGCCAACATTTATATTTTTCAAAAACGGCAAGGTCATCCAGCAGTTCAGCGGAGCAAACTTCGATAAGCTCAAATCTATGACTTTAGAGAATAAGTAGTAATGTTGTGTGTGCGCGTCTATTTTAATGTTGTTAAATATTTTTGTATAAATTTAAAACTGTTGATAATTTTACTGGCGATGCATAAATTTAGAAGTGTACGCAAGTAGGGGCTTGCTTTTGTCACACGCTCATAGAAATTGCCTTAAAACTCGAGCAGCACCTGCAATATTTTGGCTATTTGTGAAAACTGTTCTATTTACGAAAATAAAGAGTTCAAAAATGCACTTATTGATTTGGTCTTTGTTTGGATGAAGGTGACCTACTCTCCTAAAATCAATCAATGTCTCTTAGAAGGTCCCTTTCTATATTTGTGGAACAATATGACTAACTTTACATGTGACAATCCTTTTTAGGCCCTTTTGCAAAAGACAAATATCTTAAAAACCCTAAATAGTTTAATGAGTTCATTCTGTCGTCTTTCCAAAAATGGTATAGGCCCTTTTTACAAGAGTCAATTTTAAAAAGAAAATCACTGGCGCAAACAGATCTCTAATCGTTTGGCCGCTAGGGGGCGTTTCTCGAATTTAGTTAATTTCCACATAACTTCCTTATTATTAAAGCACTTTTTATGTAAAATCCATTGCGATGCAGTTTTTATACAGGGTGTTTGGTTTTTCTTATACGACCCTAAACTATACCAGGGTGGGCCATTAGTGTATGGGTGGAAGATTGTGGATTTATTAACGTAAATATTTAAAATTCATTGTCGGGGCACGTTGAAGAGCTCATAAGCCTACAACCTAAAAATATTTTCAACGAAATTGCAATTGTTATACAGGGTGATTTATATCAAAGTTGCATTTTTTAAATTGAACCCCCATATCTATATCTAAAATGAGTCGTTTAGCCGCATTTCGGCTTTAGCGTCGCCCACTAGAGCATATAAGAAATAAAAAAGTAGTGTAGCCTCTACATCTAGTGTGTTATGG
Organism: Photinus pyralis; assembly: GCF_008802855.1. Classification (NCBI taxonomy): domain Eukaryota; kingdom Metazoa; phylum Arthropoda; class Insecta; order Coleoptera; family Lampyridae; genus Photinus; species Photinus pyralis. The sequence goes on from NW_022170250.1 coordinate 11,943,437, forward strand.
AAATTCTATTAACAGATTCAGATCTGAAAAACAGTGCCCTTAGAAGATGATTTAACTTACACTGTATCTCTCACCGTTGCAGAGATCCCAAGGATGTCTACATCGATTATGTTCTCCTGGTATTCAGAAAAAATGTTCTAACAGGCTGTCCATGTAAACACAGCAACACCTGCTAGAATTTTATATGCTCCTTATACAAAACTTGTAAAAGAGTAAACGAATTACTCTCGAGCATGGAAAAGACCTCTTGTTCGATTATAATCTCCCGGTAGCCAGAGAAAATGCACGTATTGTAACTGTACCAAAAACAAAAACACTTCCTTGCATAATACCTATATGTTCTCCTGATACAAACGATAAAAAATAACCTTTCCATTGAAGAAGAAACATATTCTCTCTGTGTGTTAGGATCAGATATTCTCCTCATACAAAACTTGTCCAAGTTTAAACGAAATTAAAACGTTGAAACCTCCTCAGCGATTATGATCTCCTGGTACCTTGCAAGAATTCTTGATAGCCGGACATTAATTTTCCCTAAAATTTGGACTAGAAGGCGACGGAAATAAAGAGTTCAAAATGCACTTATTGATTTGGTCTTTGTTTTGATGAACGTGACCTAGTTTAGTAAAAATCAATCCATGTCCCCGATGAGGTCCCAATTAGGACTTCTCTTTCTATAATAGTAAAATAATTATATGGTTCGAGTTCCACGGTGTGAAAATGGAAATGCAATCGACCACTTAACCTTGCACTGTAGATACGATTTGTGCGATATTTGGAAATTCTCTACAACTTTCAATCACTATAGGTATACAAAGAGATGAATAATAATATTTAAATCTTAACGTCCAGAGGCAGGGGGGGAAGAACGAATTTTGGAAATTTGAAAGTATTGATTGTGCGTGCGTCAAATGCATTCGTGCGTATTAAATTGCTCCAATATTAAGTAATTTCTATATTAAACATTAACCCTCCACCCAAAAATCAACCAACTCCCTTGAGACGCGTGTCCATTACAGTATTACGAGCATGAATAATTTAGATGTGATCGCTTACCGAGTGTTATTACATCACGTTACCTTTGGGAACCTGAGGGGCGTGCTCGCGACTTATAAAAGACTTAGCGAAAGCGGTAAATTAAGCGTTGTGGACCGAGGATGGTCGGCGGCCTACACAAACGATCGTAGCCTAGGCTAACATTAGAATAAAAGGGTTGGCTAAGCACTACTCGTCGAAAGCGTTGGTGTCCAAGGTGCAAAACATTCCGTTGCGCCAAATTTGTAGTGACAAGTTACATGAAAAACCAATTGATTAATCAAAGTTATGCATCTAATTTGTTTATCTGAAGGGCGAACAAAATTATGAACAAAACGGCTACCGGTAAAAATGACAATTAATTCAAGCTTTTTATTTGACTGATTGGGCGGGAGGTCCCACAAACCCACAAACATATTTCAAAACCAAATTAAATTTTAAATCTTCAAAGCCAAATTTCGTTTTAAATCTTTACAAATGTTATATCAGGAGCATATAATGTGCGAGGAGGTGTTTCTGCTCCTAATACACAAAGTGCCAATCAAAAAATTCTTGTAAAATTTTGTCCGGCTAAACCGATTGGAACCAAATTTGGTACACATATTTATAGTCATAGAAGGGCAGAATCGCCCATGCGCAGGTGGTATCTGTGCTAGCTTTTACTTTAATTTATTTATTGAAAAAGACCACTGCACTTTCGTGAAGCATGTCAAACAAAGAAAGCGTGCACACAAAATGGCTACCATCACAGAGTTCGAACATGTTTCCTATAGGCCATCAGGGCATAAACCACTAAATTCTGACACAAGCTGGAGACAAAAAAATTCAATACCTGTTTAGAGGAACCGAGCGGTGTCAGCCTGTTGGAAATCCTGTTGGGAAGCCTACTCACATGGTTCACATTGGGATCACCTAAAACAAACATGTTATTCCTCAGAATACAGAACATACTCGTACAGACCACGTTGCACGTTTGTGTGTGAGCCAGCCGTTGCCGATACCTGACCAGTACAGAGGGCGCCACCATCGACCACTTAGTTCCACCAGTAGTTTTTTTCTTTTCGCCATGGTAAGGATCTAAATCATCTAAAATAAACCGATTATTCTTAAATATGAATTCTCGAGGTGAAAGCTTAACGTCCCCTACACTATGCGCTTAGTAGTACAAATGATGCTTATCCACTACCATTGTTTCACCAATACTAGACAAATACAGACAAAAAAAACCAGCATGAACTAACACAACTTTTATACACTTACTGATCAGATCACAAAAACTTATAACATAAAAAAAAAGAAACATTAAAAATATATAGTAGATAAAACAATTGTACTTATAAAAAATTTACGTACTTTATAATAGGTGCACCAAAATATATTTCTTTATTAAAATGTGCCAAGTTCTAAACTAGGGAGTATTATCAATGTTTGTGTCTCTTTACAATAAATACAATTTGGTACGAATACATCTTCTATCTGTTTAAAAATATCATCTAAAACAATTTTCTTTCATGAGTAAATAACAATCATGTACATATGGACGGATCGCAGGTTTGGTCTATTATTAGCAAGTTGATCAACGGTAAATTGTGTCGCTTAACATTTAACAAACATTTAGAGGTTATGTACAGGAGTATTTTTGACTAAACGCTACTTGCCCTCCCACTCCGACTATCCAATTATTAAATAATTCATTTAAGTACATAGTTATTGCTACCTATGTCTGACGACATCACAAATTATGTAAATGGCTTAGAGTCCACGAAGACTTAGTTTGCTACGGCATGCGCTACTCATCACAATGACGGAAAAAGTGAAAGTTGTACTCCATAAATTCCAAACCGACCTTCGACGGCGACAGCATGCAGATGTCCTGCGTTTGGCCCAACGCCGCGCGGTACGTCATAACCTTCGACTGGTATCCGACCATGTCCACCTCGAATAGTACACTTCGCGAGCTAATGAGCGGATTCGGCACTTTCTCGTCGACCTTGCGCTGCGTCAGCTTGCTGCTTTCGTCGAAACCGATCGGGGCGCCGCACTCGTGCTTGCGGTAGCCGTTGTAGCAGTGCTCAATTTCCTTCATGTTCGCCTGCTGGGATCTGCAAACGGGTTCGTGAGAAACGAAAAGTGCGATCGCGTCGATTACCGAAAGATTAGGCTGACGTACTGGTCCGCCATATACTTGGAGATCGGAATGTAATAGGTGAAATTGTTGTTATTGTTGTTGATCATGTATTTCGACGAGAGCGTCACGTTGAAACTCTTCCCCTGTATCCCGATCGCGAACAGGTGATCCTCTGCAAACATCGCGCGTCGATCAAACGCAAGCGGCGGCTATCGGTAGTGAGCTCACCTGTCGCCTCGAAGATGTTATCTTGGCTGCTCCAATCGTCCGAGTCGCGCTTCTGCCGCAGCTGTTTGTCGATGTTGTTCGTGTGGAAGGGATTCGCGACTTTGTTCAGCAGGCCGGTCTTCGTGAGGTTGTCGGTTTGCCTTTGGATGCGGTCGTAAATTGTCACGTCCGAGTCCTCGGGCGACGGGGGAATGCAACAGTGTATCTGCAATTACTCCGAGTGAACGGCAAGCCACGATAACAACCTAACCGCTCTTGTGTACCCGAAAAATCGCTCAAAACGTACAAAAACAAAACCTGGAAGTTACCAGTTTAAGTGATCACTCTGTAGATGAACACCCGGTATCTAGAGGCGCTTCGTTGCGAAAAGTGTCGTGCCGAACGTAAAGATTTAATTTCTAGAGCTACCGTAAACAAAAGCTGTAATTAATCCGCCGTTTGCAACCGTTCCCATCAAAATATTTCAATTATCTTATGTTAATTGAAAACAAACTTAAAACCAGTCGAGGCTGTGCAGTCTACGTGTTCCATTGTGTCAATTGAACTACCGACTTTGGACATTTGAATCCGGTCAATTAAGTAAGTGCAATTACCAGTAGCTAAATGAATGTTTTGCATTAAACGTTATCAGAGTCAAGTCGTGGGAGGTGCCCCGGAATGCGCTCTAATTTTCTTTCTTTACGATGACCAGAAGCTTTCGTAACTGGTACGCTGGCCGGTTGCTGTGTTCCTTGTGTTTTGTTGCTTGCATTCCCGCTAGTAATTTTGTTTCAGTTTTTTCGAAGTGACCGCCGCCATTTGCCGAGTTCGTCCGATTCCTGGTGTTGCCGTTTACTCCGATTGAGTTTGCCCGGCCGTCCCGCGAAGAGCTGCAAGCGCCGACATTGACCGGTGGCAAGGCCGTACCCATTGGTAGCGCTCGAGTGCGTCCGTTCCGCCGTAGCATTTTTAATTACGGCAAGCACAAAAAAAAAACAAAAATTGGACACTCCAATAGGATAGTGCACCCGCGCACAACGCCCAATCGCGCGAGAATACCTATCGGAGGAATTTTCCATTTTCCAGTGTACGATGGTTCCATTGTCACATCCAGAAAACGCCCATGAAAGTACAGAAGGTGATCAAGTCCAAGTACAGCTACCCCCTTCCCCCGAATTAATTCACTGCAACAACCCTGAGGGCTAAACCTTTGTGAGAGAGTGTTACAGGGGGTCTGGGGGGGTATGTGTACGATGATTCCATTGTCATTTCCAGAAAGCGTCCATGAAAATACAAAGGGTGATAGGATAAGGAGTTATTAATACGGAGTTATCAAGTCCAAGTATGGCTGGGGGGTATTCCATACCCCCCAGACCCCCCGGTACTACCTCACTTCAAGATTTCTTTAGAAAAGAGCGTCTGAATGATAATCTTCCCACAAACGATTGTGAAAACCCTAAGGGTGAAAGACAGTGTTACGGGGCGGTCTGGGGGGGATATCCCCCAGTGCACCATAGTTCCATTGTGATTTCCAGACAGAAGAGACTAAAAATACTCACATCGTCTTTGTGAAAGAACATCTTCGCATTACTGGGAATGTAAGTATACGATGTAGAAACGAAAGTTTCTTGTAAAACTAAAGATAACATTAAAACAACCCCCCTCCCCAACGTTTCGCTATTTCCAAAATTTTACCCGGAGTCTACAATTGCGGTAAAGCAAATTACGAGAAATAAAAAAACTTTACATAAGAAAATGGAAGTAGAACAAAAAACAAAAAAAAGTCTATTTCAATAAAGCACGGAACTTGCCTGGCACAAAATATTGGCGTTCTCAAAACCGACATTGACGTCGAAGCAGTTGTTGGGTCGGCCGATGGTCGGCGTGTGCAGCTCGACAATACTCGAGGAGTCCTCAGACGCTTTGATCACTCCTAAAACGCGGCGCTGATTACGCGTAAACGCTCAACGATCTTACCGAGCTCTTTATAAGGCACCACCGTCTGTTGCGAGTAATTGTTCTGCCACGTCTTCTGCTTGACGGTCTTGATCGGTCGCTTCGTCGTGAACGACCTGTGCCCGTTCTGCAGACTCCCCTGCGGCAGTTGCGTGTGGCGCGCCGCCTCGATTAAATACAGCGTCGTAATCGCGGCAAGACAAAAGGCCATAATTAAGACTAAGACGACGATTATAATTTGAATGAACTTATTCGTGCAGAGTTCTTGCTCTTTATCCGTGTAGTGGCTGCCCTTGAAGCACTTCGAGGAATGTATGTGCTTACCGCTACTCGCTAGAAAAAGGTCGACGTTAACGGGTGTTACGCCTCAACTGCACTCACCCGTACTGGTCGACTTTAAACTATCGTCTCTTCTCAATTTATTTAATCTACGATTTATTCTCTCCAATTGATCTATACGCGTTTCGAGGTTATCGGTAACCTTGCATAGCTCCTTTACCGCCCCGATATTCTCCATAAATATCCTCTCCTTGTTAACGACTAGGAAATTATCGATGGACGCGCCGTTTTCGAGCACCAAATTTCCCGCCTGACTGACCGCTTCCGGTAGCACCTCGGCGACCTCCTGCGCGATGACGCCAGTATCGGTACTTTCGCATATATGATTCAGCTGGGCGGCGAATCTCGGCTCGTACTCGTACCTAAAATTAATTAGTTTTTTTTCGCCCGAGGCAATTCGGAAGACGACCTACTTGACGACCCGCAATCTCTGCACGTTTCGCAACTGCTTCGCCGTGTCGCACTCGACGATGTTCTTCTTCGCCCGAACGTCGCTCGGCTGAATGATGTGGCCGGTTATCTTGAGGTTGCCGTGAATGACGAGCGACTCGTCGGGCCGGTCCGTGTTTATTCCGACCTTGCCCGCGTGAAAGATCGACTCCTGCGTCTGCCCCTTCTGCCAGCAGAGCTCGACGTCGTTCTCGAACTGGCCCGGATTCGACGCCTGAAACCGCGCGCTGGCGATCACGAGTTTTTTTCGGGGACGCAACTCACCCTCACGATAATCTTCTGACTCGCGTGACTGACGATCGCGAAGTTTCCGTGAGTCGTGTGCGCGTGCAGACCGACGACCAGCTGAAAGTATCGCTGCTCGGGATTCGGCTTGCCCTTCTTGCGCATGTTGTTCGAGGTCGTCTCGCTGAAGTGCAACCGGCCGACCGTCACCTTCGTCACTTGCGAGTTGATTAATTCCACGCTGAAAGTAACGTCCGAATGAGACCGAGTCGAGCCGCTGGTGGCGCCGTACTTACAGAACGGGATGAAACGGTTTCTTGCTCCGATCGCTCTGGCTCTGCTCGACGCGTATTGTTTGCGTCGGACAGTCGTATTTCACTCCGTAAAAGTGCAGGTGAAAGCTGGATATCTTCTGAAAACCGTCGGGCGTTTTTACGAACTGCGCGTCCCCCAGCAGCTGTATATGGCAAGTGATCTGAAAGCCACATTAGCAAACTGATACATTCGCTGCCTATTTGCTGTTAGATTTCTCGAATTAAGGCTCTAGACAAAGTGAGAGACTAGAAACAATTTCTTCTCAGAATTTTGTGCACTTACAAAAGGCGAAAATAGGCATCTGCTACGCCACTGTATATGTCTTGGCGGGAATATTAATAATTCAAATGCACAAGGACGAAAGCTCGCAAGTAGCTGCGCGCTATGGCTTTTCCTCGAGCAAGAGAGAGAAGGATGCGGGTGTTTTTATAGTTGAGCCGAAAGAAATAAGGTAGCTTTGTGTAAATTTACACTTATTCTTCTTTGTAATTAGTGTAGGTGAATTGCCCTTGCATTGCTTGTATTTGATGTGCGAACGTTATGGAGTGTGCGTTCGGCAGCAGTAGCACTATCAGTTTCCGCGCGGCAAGGGGGAGGGGGCAATTTCCCTAGGTCCCTAGGTTTGAAACTCTGCTAGCGCGCGTAGGGCCGATTCTAAATCAAAAATTCACTACATTTGAAAGTGACTAGAAAAGTAACTAGGTTTGAATCTCTGCTAGGAGCGCGTTATATAGAGCCGATTCTAACTCGAAAAGTATCTAGGTTTGAAAATGTGCTGCGTGAGTTCGAATATTAGCTAGTACGGTTCTGAACTTGTCACAGTGAGTGATTATCGATTTCTTGGGCATGAGTCATAGAAGGCCAGTCGATCGTTCGGGGGCATGCTCCAATGAGATACTGATTTATCGATTTCGGGGCCCAGCGACCGCGCTATATACAGCCGATTCTAACTCAAAAAGTCACTAGAAAAGGTTTGAAACTGTGCTGCTTGGGTTCGAATTGTTGCTAGTACGGTTCTGGACTAGGGTTCTTGATAATGTAGGACGGGACTTCGAACGCTAGCGTTGTGAGACTTCGCGAGGGGGGGGGGGTTCCTTCCTCGTACCCAGAAGACTCGTAGTTGGAAATGCAACAACACGTCCAACGGAGTGGGAGGTGGGGAACACGACGGACGACGCGATTATTCCGGCAACACCAGCTGAGTGTAGGAGGAAAAGAGCCGAAATGGAGAGCGGATAGTGACACGGACTGGTCTCTAAATATCAAGAGACAACAGTGCAGGAGCGAGCAGATACGGTTATCGTCTCTCCAAGGTCTTCGAACGAGTCGTTCTGCAAGGATTAATCAAGCAGATTCGGAAGACCTTTGCTGGTGGTAGAAAACAAGTGGTCCAAGTATGTGGGTGACCTGAACGTAGCAGATGTGGACATTCACGGCAGCGGAGGTCAGAATTGGAATGGGAAACACAAAGGAAGAGAAAGAGGACTAAGAAAATCAAATCCGGGAATGAGAGTGGGGGCCACGAACTTATAAATTAAGATCGACTGCTGATCAAACAGTTGCATAGAGGTAGAAATGGCCCTAGCATGGGCGCGGCCATGGTGTGCACGTTTTAGTTATTTTCTAGGGGAATTTTCCTAGTGCTCAAGTTTTGAGACTATTGCAGCCTTGGAAAATGACATGTGTCACAGTAATTTATTTAGAAAACGTGAGGTTAATGCTTGTTTATTAGTTGATTTGAATTTCGCGCCAAGTAGCCCCCATGTAGATGTCATTTGTCAATTCAGCATTAGCAGTCCATCTTAATTTATAAGTTCGTAGTGGGGGCACTCAAACTACGGCAACAAACCCCGAGGAGGCGGCGCTCGTGAAGTTACAGCCAATCACATGGAGGAGATACTGAGGAAAATAAGACAAACGGACATGTCGGGGGCGATGACTAAGATTGAAAGTATAACGAAAATTAGGAACGGCGACATCCTCCTCCGGTAACACTATTATTATTATCATTTGGTGTAGATGAGGCATTATATCGGGCACCCCAGCGGCAGAACTTTCAGGCACAAGTGCTCCGGCTGCACCAGGCAAGGGAGAGCGCTCCACTAGAGCAACGGGGCCCAGTTCTGTTGCGATAGAGGGGGCTTAAACCATCGCTATCGACCTCGAAGAGGCGTGAAGATTACTACCGGCGCCCTCAGATATCGAGAAAGATGCAGTTGAGCTTTTGGTTAGCTGACCCAGACTCGTCCCCTGTAAACCCAAGGTTCTTGTATGAGGCATATGCCTGCTTGGGTGGAGTCTTTATCATCTTCGGTCCCCCCACAGATACGAGGAAGGAAGCGCCCCCCCCCCTTCGCGAAATCTCACAACACCCCGTCCTACATTATCAAGAACCCTAGTCCAGAACCGTACTAGCATCAATTCGAACCCACGCAGTACAGTTTCAAACCTAGTTACTTTTCTAGTGACTTTCCGAGTTAGAATCGGCCCTGTATAAGCGGTCCCTCGACCCCAAAATCGATAATCAATCAATATCTCATTGGAACATGCCCCCGAACGATCGAATGGCCTATGACTCATATCCCCGAAATCGATAATCACTAACTTTGTGAAACCCTAGTCCAGAACCGTACTAGCAAAAATTCGAACCCAAGCAGCACAATTTCAAACCTTTTCTAGTGACTTTTTGAGTGAAAATCGGCCCTGTATAATGCGGTCCCTGGACCTCGAAATCGATAATCAATCAATATCTCCTTGAAGCATGCCCCCGAACGATCGAATGACCTATGACTCATGTCCCCGAAATCGTTAATCACTAACTTTGTCAAAGCCTAGTTCAGAACCGCACTAGCAAAATTTCGAACCCAAGCAGCACAGTTTCAAACCTTTTCTAGTGACTTTTTGAGTTAGAATCGGCTGTATATAACGCGGTCTCAGGACCTCGAAATCGATAATCAATCAATAACTCATTGCAGCATGCCCCCGAACGATCGAATGGCCTATGACTAATGCTCTCGAAATCGATAATCACCAATTTTGACAAACCCTAGTTCAGAACCGTATTACCAAATATTCGAACCCAAGCAGAACAGTTTCAAACCTAACTACTTTTCGAGTTAGAATCGGCTCCTTATCGGCTCTATGTAACGTGCTCCTAGTAGAGTTTCAAACCTAGTTACTTTTCTATTCAATGTCAAATCTAGTGACTTTTTGATTTAGAATCGATAACGTATTACGGGATCCCTAGCAGAGTTTCAAACCTAGTTTTAATCAGACCGCTCGTTGCGCCGTGAGGGCCCTATACTTTAGTGTTTGTCGCGCGGAAACTGATAGTGCTACCCCTGCCGAACGCTATCAAAATGTCTGGTGAACGACTCGCTAGACATAATCAGGAGCGCGTTATAAGCGCTACTTATGAGCGGTACGCGTACACTTGAACCAATGTCACGCAAAGGAATGACAGTGACATTTTACGAAGGGAAATAAAAAAATTGACATTCTAATAGGTTTAAATGAGTAGGCTAAGCGCTCTTTGACCGCAAGGGTAGATAAAGTGAAACAAATCATTGTGATCCGTCATTCTTATTTTAAATGGGACGCGGAGCACGAAATAAAATGATGTTCAGAACATAATACAATGCTGTTTCTATGGAAACTACCGCGACAGCAGAACCTAAGCTTGCTATTTTTGACGTTTAATTTAAATAAAATAAATAAATGTTAAAAAAAGGTTATAGTTACACGTGTAATTTGTTCGAGCGGCTGGGGAAGTTACAGGTTTTGGACGTGGACTACTACTACTACTGGCACTAAAAATAAGGCAAAGAGCTGCGGAGTGCGATAAATCTATTTTATTGCAGAATCATGAGCCATTTTTGAATTAATGATTTTGGATTTTTTTAAGTTAACCAAAAGGGCAAAATGACGCAAAGAAGGAAATTTTTCCAAAATTATTGATGAAAAAATCATCTTTTTTAAATTCTTCAATTGCTCGGGGAAATATTTTGCAACAAAAGATCAAGACTATTTGCCAGTGCAAACGGCATACCTCTTCATCGCTTACCTGAAAGTGGTTCTTCTTCTGACAAACGAACGCGTCGTCCGCGTTCGAAAAGTTGAAACCCTTATCGGCGTCGACCCGATAGTGCGGCGCCGGCCTGAAAAGAATTTTGCATTTGCGTATCCGCCGACTCGCCAAAGGTCGACTTACAATTCGGTGAGGTTCTGGTCGCACAGCATGTGCCACGCGCTCTGCTGGAACGCCGAGAACCGTATGCACTGATACTGCGCCTCCGACAGACATCCCTCGGATCCGGCGAAGTCGTCGTCGATCGTGCTCGAGAGCGTGCCCGGCGGGCTCAATTGACTAGGGAGGCAGTGCTCTGGAAAAGACGCGAGTTTCGGGCGCGAGTCGGCGTTTGGCGCGTTCGTACCTGGCTCGCTTTTGACGAGCGGAAGATCCTGCGAGAGTTTGCGCTTTTTCGACGCGTTCTGCAGGTTGGTGTAGACCGCTTGGATGTTGTCGATGCTGCCCGTCTCGCATAGACCTTCGGACGGCTGCCGCTGGGGAAGTTGCATTTCGATGTTCGACGTGAAGCCCAAGTGCACCAGCTGCGATTCGTCACTTTTGACGAGGAGAAGATCGTTGGTCGTTCGGCGCACTTCGGCACGCGGGCAATTCTCTAAAAGAATCGTGCGGTCGGTGTAGTTCTGATTCGGGTCCGCGCCGTTCTGTATGATGATCGGACGGTTCGGTTCGTCCGCCACCAGGATTCGATTGTGTAGGATGGCGGCATCGGAGTGGATGTTCAGTAGGTTGCTACCGTTTCGTAGATCGTTATTGACTAAAATTCGAGCGTCTTGGAGTATTCCGCTGTTGTCGAGCAGTTGAGCATCGGCGCTCTGATCGGTGACAACGATGTGAGAGCCCAGGATTAGGTTATCGCTAATTATCGGATTGAGTATATTCGATTTGTAGATCGGCTGGCCCAGTGTCGTGTAGATCGCTTCCGAGGTCGAGATCGGGGGATCGCAGCTCTCTTGCGGACTGTACGGATGCTCCGAGCTGCTGTCTGGAGGACTTTCGGGCAGTGAGTGTCTGCAGAAAATTTATGAACGCGGCCGTTTGGGATTATCCAATGCTTACCCTGGCGTCCGTTTGCTGTCGACGATGACGTTTGAGAGCTTTCCCGATGTTGGCGTTGTCGAATTGAGAGATTCCGCGAAGTACGTTCCGCTACCTTGAGATCCATCGCTGTTGATGAACGCTTCCAATTGCGAAAAATCCAAAGCTTCATTGTCGATGCCGCCGACGAAATCTCCTCGATCTACGAAACGATTGAATTTCATTAAGAGTTGAGTTCGACTTCCCAACGTATCATCAAGGTGCTGGGGAGTAGCCTTTTAGACAAAAAAATGTTTTGGTCCTTCGATCCGGCTACAACATGTTCATCTTCTCATTTGCGTATCATGTCTGCAGTGGTTCGTCCGCCAAAGCGTAACAGGTGGCGCATTCCCTACTTAAAACAATCGAGCCCTCTGCCCCAGAAATCGGTGGCGACGAGGCGGGGGCAAGACGAATTCGCGGGGGCGCTGACGAAAAAAATATCCGTAATAATCTTAATAAAAATCCCATCCTAATTCAACATTGTTTAATCGATATTTAACTGGGATCGCTATTTACCTGTCGCCATGGCGACCGGTGTTCTAAAATTGGGAAAGGCAAAAGACGCAAATTTAAATAAACGCACACCGCGATTTCACCTTTTTTCGTTTTTCTTGGGCGAAAAAAAGCGCGTCCGTCGCCGCAACGGCGTAAAAAATATATTAATTTGTTTAACAGAGCACAATACTTTTACTATTTTCCGCTACTTTCATTAGAAAATTAGCATGCGAGATACGCTACCTATACCTGGTAAATTTCTGGATTTAATTTCCCTTCGCTCCTCCATCGTCCACGAGTATTCCATCGTTTCTAGATCACCGCCGCCATACGTAAATTGGAAAAAACGCGCGCCCTTTTCATTTCCGGTTGCGCGCAATTCTCGCGGCACTTTTTTTCCCAACCGAAAACCCAAACGCCAACGCAAAACAACAAATTTAAAGTGCGACAAGTGCGAACTGCATTCAATTCAAAATTCAATAATATATTTAACAAGTTAAACGCTATTTATCCCCCCCGCCGTTCCTATGGTTACTGTAAATAGTGGGTACATAAGAAAGCAGGACCCTCCTATCAACAATATTAACGACTCTAATTGTTTTTGGCGTTAAATAAATATACGGCCGATCGAGAACAACAAATGGACGAAACAATGAGCAGTTATGGCGAAGAACAATGCGCGTTATTCCATTTTTTTTTCCGTTGCAAAACAATAATTCAATGCTAATCGGATCGTAAAACTAAAATTTGTATCGATCTAACTTTTATTTTTGTTCGGGGGGCGAGGAGGGGGACGGCCAAAATCTATATAATTAATTACTATCGGATCGTCCTTGAATTTGTGCATTTTTTTTTACAAACACGGCCTTCTACGAGGGCGATTCCGAAAGAAAGTTTCGAATGACCCTTCTTCCCGTCATTACAGCGGTAAATGTTAAAAGAAAATTATTGACTCGTCGTTTGCTGAGGGCAGTCTGCATTAACTGTCCCCCCCCAGAACTACGTATGGAATACCCCCCAGTAAAAAAAGATTCGATTATCTTTTACGGAATACGACATCGAGAGTGCTATAGGTAAAAAGTTATCGAATACTCCTTTGTTGTAGAATATTTTTCTGGGGGTATTCAATACGCCCCAAACTTTCCGGCTCTACGTTTCTCCCTACAAACGTTTGGTGTTACTACTGACTTTTCGGTCGTCTGATCATTTTTTATACTATTCACAATAAGCAGCACTCGTAAAAACAAATAAATTACACAAATCATTAAAAAAAAGACATAATAATAGAGGGAGTTGAGGCGGCGAAGCCGCCAAAGCTAAGTGGTTCTAGTGAAGAGCATGGGAAAAATGTGTGCCGATCTGAAGTCGCGAGACCGCGAGTACCAGCGAAGGTTCCCCTTATTTGGAATATCACAGGAGCATGTGGCGACTCAAAGTTAAGGAGTGCCACTGACCGACCGTGTGTTCCAAGGTTAAAATTAATAGCGTTATACAAAAACGTGAGACACGGCGACGCTGCGCGGTTATAGTACCAGAAAACCTGAAAGGTCAAGTAATTTGAGTAGAATAAAACAACAAATTAATTTCATGAATTCAAGATTGTATACAAAACATAATTAAAACTAGTTTTGGTCAGAGGCGGCTTGACTCATTGAAAGTTGACTAGCAAAGGGGCAAAACATCACACAACTGTCATAAACACACGTCAGAAATGAACCCCCATCACACTTAAAAAATTTGCGGCGCCACTGGAGAGAGCACTGATTAATTAACCGCAATCGTCCAATTTATCGAAACTGTCTTGGCAGACGGCTTGCGCTAAAAACAGCCAGGGCGATTACGTCATCTCATTAAATACGTCTCTGGTCAGTACTTTACGAAATGAAATTTTGCAATAATTGATTTTAATGGCAAATCAAACTTTCCCCGCATTCCTTGCGCCGCCTCTGGCTTCTGCCGGCGATGAGAAAGCCAAATTATTGCTAAAGGTACAAAGTTTAAAGTACGTCCGAGAATAAATAATTATTTTCTCCTAATAAAAACATTCCGTGTAACAACGTCCACTAAACAACAATGCTACAAGTTGCAAAATTTGTTAGAGCGAATTTAAGACATACCAGGTAACTGTCATAACCTCACTTACGTTCTTTTGTTTTAATTTGGTTTTTTTAGGTGTCTTGCGTCGACAGCTGCTCCCCAACCCAAAAATGCGCCCGAAAAGGAACCCTCGCCCGCATCCGAAAATTTATCCTTCACGCTGAACCTATTCCGGGGTCAGCTGGAGGCGCGCGAAGTCTTCCCGTTCCCGAACCCGCTAAACGAAGATCAAAGGGATACGGTCCGCATGCTGATCGATCCGGTCGCGAAATTCTTCGAGGAGATCAACAACGCCAAGAAGAACGACGAGCTCGAAAGCATCGAGGAAAAATCGCTAACGGCACTGTGGGATCTGGGCTTCTTCGCCACGCAGGCCCCGACCGAGCTCGGCGGACTCGGACTGACCAACACTCAGGCGGCACGCGTCGTCGAAATCGTCGGCAAGCACGATTTGGGGCTGGCCGTCACGCTCGCCGCGCATCAGTCCATCGGGTTTAAGGGGATCTTGCTCTACGGGACGCCCGAGCAGAAGGAGAAGTACGTCCCGAGACTGACGACGGGCGACTTTGCCGCATTCTGCCTGACCGAACCGTCGTCCGGATCGGACGCCGCATCGATTCGGTAAGCCGGCAATGTCCGCTAGCTTCCTCGTTAATTGTTCTGTTGCAGAACGAGGGCGGAGCTGAGCCCCGACGGCAAGCACTACATTTTGAACGGTTCGAAGATCTGGATCAGTAACGGGGGACTGGCGAAGGTGATGACCGTGTTCGCGCAGACCAGCGTCACCGACCCGAAAACCGGCGAGCGCAAGGACAAGGTGACCAGTTTTATAGTCGAACGCGCCTTCGGGGGCGTAACGAGCGGACCGCCCGAAAAGAAGATGGGCATCAAGGGTTCAAATACGACCGAGGTGTTCTTCGAGGACGTCAAGGTGCCCGTGGAGAACGTCCTCGGCGGGGTCGGTAACGGATTTAAGGTCGCCATGAACATACTCAACAACGGGCGTTTCGGTATGGCCGCGTGCCTGGCCGGTACGATGAAGGCGTGCGTAAAGAAGGCGACCGAATTCGCGGTCAATCGCACGCAATTCGGCGAGAAGCTGCGATCGTTCCAGGGAATACGGGAGAAGCTGGCGCGAATGGCCACGTTGCAGTACGTAACGGAGTCATTGGCGTACATGATCGCTGGTAACATGGACAACGGTTCCCAGCACTACCATCTCGAGACCGCAATCTCAAAGGTGAGCTATTGTGTGATTTGTTCGGGTTTGGTGGTGGGGGTAACCCAAGAGCAGTGTTTTTTTGTTTTCTTGGGTGAACCGAACAGAAAAAAAAAACCCCAAAAACCCATATGGGTGTTTTTTAAATGTCAATCCCGGGTTGTAACTTGGTGTTTGTTTCTAGTGTGTTTCGTCCGAGGCGGCTTGGAACGTTTGCGACGAAGCAATTCAAATTATGGGCGGTATGGGTTTCATGAAGGAGACGGGCTTGGAGCAGGTAATGCGCGACTTACGAATTTTCCGCATTTTCGAGGGGACCAACGATATTTTACGCCTACTCGTCGCGCTGACCGGCATACAGTACGCGGGGGCCCATCTCAAAGAGCTGCAAAAGGCGTTTAAAAACCCGGCGGCGAACCTGGGCGTACTGCTCGAGGAGGCGTCGAAGCGTGTCGTCCGCTCAGTCGGTCTGAGTTCGCCCCCGCAAATGGATCATCTCGTGCACAAAGACCTCGCCTCGTCCGCCAACCTTCTGTCTAAGGTACCCACCCAGAAATAACCCAGTCATCTCAGTTTCGCTTTTGTAGAGCATCGACACCTTCGGACAATCGGTTGAGGCCCTCCTGATCAAGCACGGCAAGAGTATCGTGCACCAGCAGTCGCTGCTCAACCGCCTCGCCAACTGCACCTTCGACATTTACACCAGCGTCGTCATCCTCTCCCGCTGTACGCAATCGCTCAATAACAACTTGCCAAGCGCCCAGCACGAGAAACAGATGACCCAAGCGTGGATTGTGGAGGTACGTAGCATCTCGCTCCCACTAACAATAACTCTCATAACCGCAGGCAACCGAGAGAGTGAAACACACTTTGGAATGCATCCGAAAAGGCGACTACATACAGAACATCGACACGCTGAGCGACATCGGAAACCAAATCTGCGAAAGCGGCGGGATCATCCACCCGACACCCCTCAATTTCTAATATATTCTATTTTTTGTAAAACAAAGTATTAAATATAGGTTATGTTTTTCATTGTGTAGACTTTGAACCCCCCGAAAAGGCAAAGCGAACACTCGCGAATCAACAGGTGGTTGTTGTATTTTGCCGCCACCCGCGCTCGTCGCAAACACCTCTGCGGCCCCCTTCACGATTACGCCCCCTTAAAACTTGGACCCGATCGCCCCCTCGACCAACAAAAACGGACACTCACCCAGAACGTCTTGTAAAGTTAGGTCAGCTGTCATGGAGTCCATTGCTGGCTCGTTGGGGCACTAAACGCTGCACATTCTCCCGAATTAATTTTCACGCCGTCCCCGACATCGCAAAGTCACTTTTGGGCACTTTTTCGAAAAACTTTCAGAAGTTATATTTTTGTTGTCAAAATGTCGTACACGTGATATGACAATTCCCATTCCATCTAACTTAGACGTCATCGTACAACTTTTTTCGTCTAGTCCGACGCCGACACTGGGCGATAAAGAGGGCCCCCTTGAATACGTGCCCGCTAACCAAACGGGCCTCTTCACGGACGAACGTGTAGATTGGCGTTAAACTTCAAATTCGAAAAATCACGCGCAAGGTAGTCAGAATGAAGTGCGTCCAGTTGATAGGTTGCATTTTATTTTGCATAGATGTCGCTGTTTTGTTTTTAGTTTTTAATTTATTTATAAAAGATAGATCCGATTATCTTCCAATGCGGATATAAAAACAAGTAAATAAAACTAGCACGGTTCGTTGATTGTTGGTTCATAAATAAACACGGCTGCCTGTATGAATGTACAGTGCGTTTCAGCATCTTTGTGCCTTGAAGCACAGATCTAAGCATACACAGATTGCTAACCTTTTAATAAGAAAGTGTTTTTTTGAGAAATTTTGGTGCAGTCGATTTTTGATAAAAAAGGAAGGTAATAACTGCCTTTTTTTGGGCCCCGAAAAAAAAATTGTCTCAGATCGACCCGGAAAAAAATTTTCTTATAGAATGTGGCGTGTAGAATCCATAATTTCAAACAGTTTCAATATTGGGCTACTAGTTCAAAAGTTACAGCCCTTTGAATTTTTTTTCGAAATTGGTTTCTAGACTATAACTTTTGATTTCTTATAGAATGTGGCCTGTAGAATCCATAATTTCAAACAGTTCCAAGATTGGGCTACTAGTTCAAAAGTTACAGCCCTTTTAATTTTCTTTCGAAATTGGTTTCTAGTCTATAACTTTTGATTGAGAAGTCTGATCGAAAAAGTACGAATTGATTTGGATTCTACGCACCCAAATTAATAAGAAAAAGTGTTTCCCGAGAAATTTTGGTGTAGTCGATTTTTGGTAAAAAAGGAAGGTTATACACTGCCTTTTTTTGAGCCCCGAAAAAAAAATTTTCTCAGATCGACCCGGAAAAAAAATTTTCTTATAGAATGTGGCCTGTAGAATCCATAATTTCAAACAGTTCCAAGATTGGGCTACTAGGTCAAAAGTTACAGCCCTTTGAATTTTCTTTCGAAATTGGTTTCTAGTCTATAACTTTTGATTGAGAAGTCTGATCAAAAAAGTACGAATTGTTTTGGATTCTACGCACCAAAATTAATAAGAAAAAGTGTTTTCCCGAGAAATTTTGGTGCAGTCGATTTTTGGTAAAAAAGGAAGGTTATACACTGCCTTTTTTTGAGCCCGAAAAAAAAAATTGTCTCAGATCGACCCGGAAAAAAAATTTTCTTATAGAATGTGGCCTGTAGAATCCATAATTTCAAACAGTTCCAAGATTGGGCTAGTAGTTCAAAAGTTACAGCCCTTTGAATTTTCTTTCGAAATTGGTTTCTAGTCTATAACTTTTGATTGAGAAGTCTGATCGAAAAAGTAAGAATTGTTTTGGATTCTACGCACCAAAATTAATAAGAAAAAGTGTTTTCCCGAGAAATTTTGGTGCAGTCGATTTTTGGAAAAAAGGAAGGTTATACACTGCGTTTTTTTTGCCCCGAAAAAAAAATTGTCTCAGATCGTCCCGGAAAAAAATTTTTCTTATAGAACGTGGCCTGTAGAATCCATAATTTCAAACAGTTCCAAGATTGGGCTACTAGTTCAAAAGTTACAGCCCTTTGAATCTTTTTTCGAAATTGGTTTCTAGTCTATAACTTTTGATTGAGAACTCTGATCGAAAAAGTACGAATTGATTTTGATTCTACCCGTCCAAATTAATAAGAAAAAGTGTTTTCTCGAGAAATATTGGTGCAGTCGATTTTTGATAAAAAAGGAAGGTAATAACTGCCTTTTTTTGATCCCCGAAAAAAAAATTGACTCAGATCGATCCGGAAAAAAATTTTTCTTATAGAACGTGGCCTGTAGAATCCATAATTTAAAACAGTTTCAAGATTGGGCTACTAGTTCAAAAGTTACAGCCCTTTGAATTTTTTTTCGAAATTGGTTTCTAGCCTATAACTTTTGATTGAGAAGTCCACAGATCTAAGCATACACAGATTGCTAATCTTATTGCATTTTTTGTGAAAAAAATTTAGGTATACTTAAAGGCGCCCTCTATTGTGGAGCAGTATAAACATGTATCGTTTAAAACTGTAATATGACGCTTATGGATTTAAGCGTTACATGTCGCTGACACAAAATTAAAGCGCTAAAGTTAGCACAATTCGAATTCCTTAATATTTGTATTATTACAGTGATATGATGTGATAGGAGGTACGCTGAGCCATAATTGTTTAATTTAACACTGGAGCTACTCATTCGTCGTAAAGGAGTTATTAAAAGCGCGTACCCTGTGGTCACAGATACACACGAACATAGGTTCTTAAGGAATTTTAAGTAGTTGTATTGGCATTTGGATATTGGCAACACTGTTTTCGAACTATACAGCTGTGGGCCGTTTTCAAAAATGGCGGTGTAAAACAATTTGTGAGCAGAGTGTAACAGAAAATCGTCCTTTTTGATTATTTTGAAGAAGAAATGCGCGATTTTCTTGCTAAATACCACATTTTAAGGCGTACACCTTTCAAGTTTGACAACGATGTGACTCATTCAAGTGCAAATTTTGCAAAATTTTAGAATGACCGACGAGAAAAGGACCATGAAAAGACAGGAGCGCAACTTTCCCAGTCTTGATTTGTCGTCGACTTCAATGCTGAATACCAACAATAATCAGCCCATTCTGGTCGTCCAAAGCCCGAAGACGCCGACGCTTTCTAGGAAATTAAAAGCGGTTAGCCTGGACTCAGATCCCGTGAAGGCGCTCGAGATGAAACGGGACGTCTCGTCGATGCCGAACACGCCCAAACGGCAGTTGAAACAGCGACAGATGGAATGCGAAGAGAACGGCCATAGGGCGGTCAGTTTGGGTTCGAATTTGAAACGATTTGCCTCAAATACGAGCATATCCGGCTCACAAACCCTAAAGACGCTACCCGAGGTGATGACTTTGCAAGACTTCTCCGACAGCAAACCGGAGCCGGTACGTATCAAAGCCAAGGGGTTGTTGGAGCGTCGCGGCTCGAATGCCAGTTTGACGATCGACCTCGGTTCGAACTCGAGCCTATCGGAGAATCGCGGCAATCTCAACGCTCGAACGACGAAAAGCGCCTCAAACCTCAATCTCTCGAGTTACTCGTCCGACAAGTGCTCGTGCGAGCTTCAGACCGTCGTCAAGAAGAACGTACATCGCGACGAGGGCCAGACGACACGCGGCAGCCTCTGTAAAAATCGGTGCTACACCTTCCACAAGAAGTGCAACTGTTTGTGCAACTTTAAGTGTCGCCGCAAGTCGCTGTCGAACGAGAATCTGTACGTTCCCCCCTGCAGTTTTTGTCAGATGCGGTCGTCGCGCGAGTGCGGCCTCGGACTGCGCAGCTGTAAGGGTTGCCGACGCGCGATGTACCCACGCCAGCCCGAGCTCGAACCCACGCACATCCTCTCCGAGGACTTCAAGCTGCACCTGCAGAACATCCAATATTTGCAGACGGCGGGGAGCATTCTTTCGGTTGCCGATCTAAAAAGTGCTTGTGAGGTAAGCATGCTAGCCCCCCCCCCTTTCCCTTTTCCATTTCCTGAGCAATTTTAGCGATATGGGGGCGTGACTAGTTCTAAAAAGAACTTAAGTGGCTTTGGAAAGCACTTAAGGGAAAGGGGATGCTGTCCAGAGCCTACTAAATTCATTTAATAATAATAATAATAAACTTTGGTTGCTCAATATGTAAATCCCGTCATGCAGTTTGCCATCTTTCTAATAGCAATTTTGTAGCCGTTGAGGGTGCCCAAGCTGCACCAGGAGTTCTGGGAGGTGCCGCTGAACCTGCAGGAGAAGTGCATCGTGTCGGGAACGCAAAGCAAGAACCGCTACAAGGGCGTCCTGCCGAACGAGCACAGTCGCGTGCATCTGCCGAGCGTCGCCGGATACATTCACGCTAATTACATTAAGGTAGGTCGCTTACGGAGCGCCCGCACGAGCGCTAATGCAATTTTTGTGGTTCAGGGACCGGATTACTCGGAGACTGCGTATATAGCGACTCAGGGACCGATGGAGCATACCTGCGAGGATTTCTGGGAGATGGTGTGGTCATCTCGGGTAAGCGGGCATTCTGTTCTACCGCTTAATCCTTTACCATTTGTTTTAAACATGTGATCGATTAAACAATTGAATTATTCCCACCTAGGGACGCTTGCACTGAAAATTATGTGGAAAAGCTGGCGCACAGATAAAATCCCTTCTTGTGTTTTGATGTACAGGGTGAGTCAACGATTGCGCGGAGTAACTTAATGCCTTGAAGATAAGATTTTTCGATAGAGTGCTTTTGTATTATGATATGGTTGAATATTCTCCACATTTTAAAAATATTTTTGATAATAATGTCCTATACCTTTCTCTGATATTTTTCAAAATACCTTGGTTTTCCTGGTTTTTATATTCTAATCTTAAATAAGTTATATGTAATTTACATAATAACGAGGTGGCCATGCAAAAAAAGGCAATTTTTATCTGCATTCAAATATAGGGGGTTCTATTTAAAAAATGTACCACGTAGTGAGCGCACCCTGTATAATTCCAAATATTTTTAAAATGTGACGAATATTCAACCGTAAGCACTCTATCGAAAAATCTTATCTTCAAGGCATTAAGTTACTCCGCGCAATTGTTGACTCACCTTGTACAGTGTGTTCTATTATTGGTTGAGATTGCAGTGTATCTTGGCTGTTTTTAAAGATAATTAGCGGCTTTCGCGATCCTGTGACACTTTTATTACCTTATACAGAAACAATCTAGCTACGGTTGTTTCTGAGATACAGGGTGAAAATGAAAAGTTTGACTTTTTGAGATGCCATCATATCTTACTAACCATGTAAGATAGAAAGAATTTAAAAACTGTATATTTTAGATATTTTTACGTAGAATCCAGTGGCATAGCAAAAAAAAATTTTTCGGACCACTGTTTCTGAAAGTTGATCTGAAGTTACTATTTTTGAAACAAACACCCTGTATATCTTTAAGGTCAATTTTTTGCATTCTTTTTCCTGATTACATTGATGTATCACAACCTATATTTTTTTAAATTTTAGCCATGAAAATCAATAAAAATCTTATTTTTTAATTTTTAAATAGTAGGCCATGCGATTCTTACAAATGCGCGAGTAACAATCACGATCCTCGAGATCTCTATGTCCCACGTGTCTCTCGTATTGGAGGTATGTTAATCTGCTGGTTTGCATGGTGGGGGAGGCTGTGCGGAAGAGTAGAAAACGGGATTTATTCGAACGCGTCAGTTATTATACGATCGCTTATTCGACTGCTTTAACTGCTGAAAGCATTGCACTTTATTGACGATTTGTTTTTTAGTTGCACTCGGATATTTCCGTAATGCTTTCCGCTAGGAATACAGAAGTTTTTTTGTTGGTTTGTTGTGAATAATTATCGGTGTCGGTTATTATTAAATGAAGTGCATTTTTTTAAGAGTTTATATTTATGAATATAACAAAAGGTTAACATTAACATATTGCAAATCAAATTGTTTAAAAACTTAAAAAAAAAAATTATTATTGGTTGCTATATCGCAAATACTCACTGTGCGCCTGATACTGTCTTCATTCAGGGTCACATAATTGATTTTTAAAAATAAAGGATATTTCGCGTATTTTACTGATAGCGAGGAGAGTTCTCTTCAACTATTTCGCTTTCCAGTGCGAGTGCATCGTGATGCTGACCGGCCTAATCGAAAAGGGCAAGAGCAAGTGCGAGCTGTACTTTCCGCTCGGGAAGCCGCCGTCCGAGGGCAAGTCCTACCTGTACGTAACGACGACGAGGCCGAGGGAGAAGTTCACGTTCGACGTTGTTCGCGACGAGACCGAGACGATCGCGTTCGAGGAAGTCGACGAGCTGAGGTACGGTAACTATAAGATTATGTTCTGCAAGAAGGAGAGCCTGGGCGAGTGCGTCGTGCGCGAGTTTCGCCTGAGCAAGGGGGGCGTCGACGTGCGCAAGGTCGTTCACTATTGGTTCGCGAACTGGCAGGATCACAAGATGGCCAATCCGCAGCAGGTGCTCGAGATCGCGTTGCACATTTTGGAGTCGGCCGGCGCGAGCAAGCGCAATAATAACGTCGGCAAGTTTTCCAGTCGGCCGGTGAAGGTGAAGGAGTCCGACGGAGTCGTGCCGATCGTTGTGCACTGCAGCGCCGGCATCGGCCGTACGGGCTGCTTCCTCGCGATACTGAACGGCATTCGGCAGTTGAGGAGTAATTTTAACGTAGATATTTTGGCGATTTTGTGCTCGTTGCGATTGAACAGAGGGGGAATGGTACAGACTGCCGAACAGTACGAACTTATACACAGGGTGTTGAGCTTATACTCGGATCGGATGCCGTTATGCTAATTGGCTTCTGTTTACCGAGATTTGTCACAACGCAGCGTTTACAATTTGAGGGGCCAGTGAAATAGTCTTACTATCGCATTTTTTTTTAAATATTTTTTAACCGCCGACTGAGTTGCGTGACAATGATTAGTTTTCAATTTTAGACTTAATGTTAACCGTAGTAGATGGTAAAAAAAATGTTGTATTTTGTCGTATCCGAGATGCCGCTTTCAACACACTAACATTTGTGCCAATTGCCAGGTTATGCTTTCGCCGCGCCCCCTGGCGGAGCGCGGCGCAAGCGTCTCGATCAAAAAATTTATTCATCGTACGATTCGTGTTAGTGTAAACTATATTTTTAAATTTAGGTGTATCGATTTCTCCTGATTTGTTTGTGTACCGTTGATGTTATTCATATTTGTGAAACAGTTGAGGGTTTTCGACTAGTGCTGGCGATTTTTAGGGCCTCCGTATATCTTGCCTTCACTACCAAATCATTCAGCTGATTGGTTACGATAATATTACCACGGCGAGATGAATTTATTATTTGGGGGCCTTGGGGGGTATACGAACACTTGGTTTATATGAGCGTACGGATAATCCCATGATGATTGTAGGGAAAGGGTAATTGATTTCCCCTTCGCTGGGGGGTATTCCATACCCCCCAGACCCCCGGTGGTGCCTTCTCTGCCAAAACTGTCTTGCTTCACCACTCTCATTACAGATTTCAGTAAAATGCCATCGAACGTACCTCTGGGGGGTATGGAATACCCCCCCCAGCATATCACTACTTTGTTTATATGAGCATACAGATGGTCCCATGATGATTGCAGGGAAAGGGTAATTGATTTCCCCTTCGCTGGGGGGTATTCCATACCCCCCAGACCCCCGTGTTGCCTTCTCTGCCAAAACGGTCTTGCTTCACCACTCTCATTACAGATTTCAGTAAAATGCCATCGAACGTACCACCGGGGGGTCTGGGGGGTATGGAATATCCCCCAGCATATGAACACTTTGTTTGTATGAGCATACGGATGATCCCATGATGATTGCAGGGAAAGGGTAATTGATTTCCCCTTCGCTGGGGGGTATTCCATACCCCAGACCCCCGTGTTGCCTTCTCTGCCAAAACGGTCTTGCTTCACCACTCTCATTACAGATTTCAGTAAAATGCCATCGAACGTACCACCGGGGGGTCTGGGGGGTATGGAATATCCGCCAGCATATGATCACTTTGTTTGTATGAGCATACGGATGATCCCATGATGATTGCAGGGAAAGGGTAATTGATTTCCCCTACGCTGGGTGGTATTCCATACCCCAGACCCCCGGTGTTGCCTTCTCTGCCAAAACGGTCTTGCTTCACCACTCTCATTACAGATTTCAGTAAAATGCTATCGAACGTACCACCGGGGGGTCTGGGGGGTATCAGCATATGAACACTTTGTTTATATGAGCATAGGGATGATCCCATGATGATTGCAAGGAAAGGGTAATTGATTTCCCTGTCGCTGGGGGGTATTCCATACCCCCCAGACCCACCGGTGTTGCCTTCTCTACCAAAACTGTCTTGCTTCACCACTCTCATTACAGATTTCAGTAAAATGTCATCGAACGTACCACCGGGGGGTCTGGGGGGTATCAGCATATGAACACTTTGTTTATATGAGCATAGGGATGATCCCATGATGATTGCAAGGAAAGGGTAATTGATTTCCCTGTCGCTGGGGGGTATTCCATACCCCCCAGACCCACCGGTGTTGCCTTCTCTACCAAAACTGTCTTGCTTCACCACTCTCATTACAGATTTCAGTAAAATGTCATCGAACGTACCTCTGGGGGGGTATGGAATACCCCCCAGCATATGAACACTTTGTTTATGTGAGCATACGGATGATCCCATGATGATTGCAGGGAAAGGGTAATTGATTTCCCCTTCGCTGGGGGGTATTCCATACCCCCCAGACCCCCGGTGTTGCCTTCTGTGCCAAAACGGTCTTGCTTCACCACTCTCATTACAGATTTCAGTAAAATGTCATCGAACGTACCACCGGGGGGTCTGGGGGGGTATGGAATACCCCCCAGCATATGAACACTTTGTTTATGTGAGCATACGGATGATCCCATGATGATTACAGGGAAAGGGTAATTGATTTCCCCTTCGCTGGGGGATATTCCATACCCCCCGACCCGGTGTTGCCTTCTGTGCCAAAACGGTCTTGCTTCACCACTCTCATTACAGATTTCAGTAAAATGTCATCGAACGTACCACCGGGGGGTCTGGGGGGGTATGGAATACCCCCCAGCATATGAACACTTTGTTTATGTGAGCATACGGATGATCCCATGATGATTACAGGGAAAGGGTAATTGATTTCCCCTTCGCTGGGGGGTATTCCATACCCCCCAGACCCCCCGGTATTGCCTTCTCTGCCAAAACAGTCTTGCTTCACCACTCTCAGTACAGATTTCAGTAAAATGCCATCGAACGTACCACTGGGGGGTATGGAATACCCCCCAGCACATGAACACTTTGTTTATATGAGCATACGAATGATCCCATGATGATTGCAGGGAAAGGGTAATTGATTTCCCCTTCGCTGGGGGATATTCCATACCCCCCCCCCCCCTCCCAGACCCCTGGTGTTGCCTTCTCTGCCAAAACTGTCCACCTTTTGGTAAAATGGCATCGGTGGTACCGCCTGGGGGACATCCAATACCCCCCCAGCATACGAGCACTTTGCATCCAGATGATCTCATGATTCCCGCCATTTTGGAGCTTACTGACCGCCTGTGAGACACACCTTGTAAGATGTAAAAAAGTGTTTACTGTTTAAGTTCTGTGGTCTTATCTTTTATGCGCTAATAAATGTAAAAAAAATCAATTTAAATAATTGGACACTACATGCAGGACATGGGACGTTTCGCAAGCGTCATTTGTGAGTGGGTTCGAAAATGGCGGACGAGTCGGCTGTCCTATATACAGTAGCAGTAGCTATAAGGTGTGCAATATTTGTACAAAACATCCAAAATTCGTATCTGTGAAAACCAGCCTTTATTCCAGTAACTATGGCGCGTTTGCACAGCCAGTTGCAGTGTCAGGGCTTATGTACTAAATGCCTCTTACTAATTTGCGTCATTCTTCGATAACGCAATGATGCCAAACTGACATATGATTGATTTGAAGTATTAAACCTGCTTGTGTTGTCATTGTCACGTTTGGCAACCATGTAATGTATAGCTGGAGGTTCGAATGTCACGCCACGTCGGTAGTCGGTCTGCCATCCAAAGATTGGTAGTGGATCGGTAAGTACTAGAGATAATAAAAAAAAGTGGAGCTCTATCGACAGCACTAGTTCCTTCCGGGCAGGTTGCTTTTGATTTATTATTAATGTCTGTTTATGATAAGTCTTCAAATGTGATAATTTTTCTTGAATATTAGTCATACGTACGTATTTACATATACATATTTATATTTATATATATTTTTTTAAGTTACAACTTTGTTAACGTTCTTTTTTATATATTCGTTGCGGGCTGTGAACTAACTCGTTAAGTCGGATAGATCACTCTATAGTTTCTATTCGTGCACACGATCTTAACGTACCTACTAGCTCTAGATTAACAGGGGCGGCCACCGGGATTGTTTCGGAAGGGAATTGGGGGGGATAAGCAAGTTTTCAACTGCACGTCATCTATTTTAAATCTTGAAGTCGAGTCCCTTGAGATTTGCACAGTTGCTTGTCCATTCCAACGTTGCGCGTTCTCCTTTTGCGTCGATTAATTTAGATCTGCCGGTCATTAACCTTATTCTTTTAGTACAAATTTTTGCTTTTTGTATCTGCGGAGTTGGTGCAGAGATTTATGTCGAAGAGGGAACTGTCGAAAGAAGCGGTTATTGTGAACAGACATAAACACCAATATCAGTAGATAGAATATAATTGTAAGACATTGTGTAAATAAATATAACAATAAAGTTGTTGCTAAAATTCGACTAAACGTGTACAACCTCGAGTGGAGGGCATCGGAAGTGGCGCAGATTTCTGGGCATGACCATACCGTGCTGGGCGACGCTGCATTCCTTCATGTACTTCTTGACGTCCTCCACTAATTCGTGTGGAACGATCGGGCCTATCCCTGGAATCGCGTCGACCAGTATGTAGTTCAGCCTTTGCTCCACTTCGTCGACCCCTTCTTCCGATACCATGTCCTGTCGTTCCTCCATTGAAGCATCGGACAGTACTGTTTCATCGACCGCCGCTTCAGGCGCACCCGGCGCCATCTCCAGCAGTGCCTTCAACTTTTGCAAGTCCTCGTCCACTTCCTCTTCCCCTCCTTCTTCCTCTACCTCGCATTTCTAAAACAAAAACGCAGATTCCCCCAGTAACACTTCCTCCGCATTTACCTGCACCTCCTCCAAGTACTCGGCGATCCCTTGACGTTCGGGCATGTACCCGATCAGAGTGTCGACTGATTCGTCCGCTTGCTGCTGGCGTTCCTCCTCCAAATCGGCGTTCTCCAAAGCGATTACTTCGGCTGGCACCACGGGACTGTAATTGTTTGTTTTCAAATTTAAAAGTCGCAGACTGAGCCTACCTTTGATAATCGGCCGAAGGCCTTCCGACGGTCTCCGCCATAAAGTCGTCTTCGGTCTTGTTGTCATCGATCGCAATATCCGGACACGAGATCACCACCCCGACTAGATCCTCGACCGGTCCCGCCTCCGCCTCCTCAACCTTCTCCTCCTCGCTTACGGCCTCCTCCTCGACCACCTCCTCTTCGATCTCTATGGTGCTCTCCGATGCCACCGCGGGCGGTGGTTCGCGGTAGAGGCTCAGCAGCGAGTCCGTGAAGTACAGATTGGCCAACCTTTGGGGTTCCGACGCGTCGATCGCCGCGAGAAAACCGTACAGATCCGCGAAGACCTCGAGCGGAACCGTCGCCGAGCCGCCCTCCGGTTCCTCGGTCAGTATCTCGCACACCATCACCATGGTCTGCGTGAGGTTCTCCGTAAGGTGGCCGGCGCACAGCGCGACGAAACGGAACCACGGTATCGCATTGGGATCGGCGAAGCCTCCCAGGACCAGGATTTCGATTAGATTCTCATGCTGGAGGCACGCCCCGATCCAACGGTCCCACAGCACCTTGAACGATACCGTCAGGTTGTTCTGCAGCTGGTACATCAACGCCCTCAGCCATCCCGGCGTTAAACCGAAGTGAGACTTCGGTATCGGGTACTCCAACCTCGGTTTGACCGGCGGCGGAACGTTGAGCGCGAGGCACCGGAAGTAGGCGGTTGACCATCTGAAAGGTGCGGTCAGCGAGACGGCGGACACGGGGGCCCGACTTACCTCAGCAGGTCGGCCGGCTGGGTGCGTATCGCCGCCTTCGCGTACTGCCTGAGTAGATACGGGAACGTAGGCGGAATGCAAATTTGCTGCGAGCAGTACATGTCGTCGTTGAAATCCGGCATTTCTTGACGGAATGTGAGGGCAGGTTAAAAATTGTTGGGGGTGAACGACAGCTGATGTTTGCATTTTCGTTGCCCTGGTGACGATATTGATCATTTATTTGTAGTTTGGAGTTAAAGTTTGAGGATTAAACTCAAATGACGGATGGACATGGATGATAAAAGTTATGCCGAGCTCGCCTTCGGCTCGCTCGGCATTGGATTGTTCAATTTATCTCAATGAAGAGCGAGCCGAAGACGAGTTCGGCATTTCGCATATTCCTATTCTGATTACCAGTGGCCTACGAATTGCTCTACCATTTAATCGAATACAATATTATTTATTCTTAACCTAATCAACGATGGCTTATACATCAAAAAGCGACCGCCGAAAGTACCCGTAGAAATACGACGTACGTCAACCAGATGAAGATGGCACCGAAAACGATATTCTTCGCGGCGTCGAGATAGTACAACCTGAAACGTTCGGCGTTAGTGGCGCCTGCAGGTGAAGATCGCAACGTCGTATACCTTCTCAGCACCTTTCGGGCGTAGGGGATGGTGCTCGGCTCCTCGTGGACGCAGTACTTGCGCGCGCCCAGAACGTAAGACAGCAGGTAGTTGCTCCAATTCAGGTCGACCGTGCTCGTGTAGAAGACGAGCGAGTCGTGCGAGGTGAGCGACCTCGCGATCTTTCCAATGCCCTCGTTCTTGAAATGCCACGTTCTCGTCGTGTAGTACTGGAGAACGCCCAGACCGTTGGCGATCCGCTTCTGCGTCCTCACCAGGCTGAAAGAAGCACCGATCGGATTCGCGGCCACCGCTCGCGGCCATACTCACAAGGGCTTCCCGCGCGTTAAGATCAGCAGGAAGTCGATTAGGTACGCGGGAATGACGTGGAAGAGCAGCACGCAGGCGGCGTGCACCCAGTAGTTCGACGTGATCCCACCGTCGGGGTACCAGAGGCAGACGCTGAACGGGTTGTTGTAGAAATGCCGACGGCCCATCTCCAACGCCTCGCCCCAGGTGATCGAATTCTCCTTTAAGACGGTAATTAACGCGCGCACTCGAGAGGGTGACTTACGCTGGGCATTGTCACGTTGAGCACCAGTGGCTCGCCGGAGGGGGCCGTGGTCCCCAGCTTCCACGCGGTGAGTATAATGGAGTTGGTGCAAATGTCGACGGGTACGAGATCCGCTTCGTAGCTGGGATCGCAGTGCATCGATCGGATGACGCCCTTTCCCGCTCCGACGAGTAAGCCAGTGGGACCGTTCAGGTTGTCGATCCAACCCGGCATGGGTTCCTTCCACGAGGCGATCACTGAAATTGTACGGTTAGAGGGTGACGTGCGACGGGTTATAGACCTATGGAGGGGCGCACGATTGCGATGGGGAATTTCGCGCGGTATTCCCAGACCAGCTCTTCGGTGAGGCACTTGGTGTACGCGTAGGTGTTGGGGCTGTTTTTGAGGAACTTGGGGGTGAGACCTTTTAAAATGTCCTCGTCGATCCATGATGCCAGGTCGAGCATTTTTCTGAAAGCAGTCTAAGGTATTGGGAGGATAATGTCGGGGAAGTACCTCGGGCGGTGGGGTGCGAAGTAAACCCTTTCCTCGAGCACGGTCTCGTCACAGTGACAGTAGCTGGTGGAGACGTGGACGAAAGCCCTCAATCGCTTGAAGCTCGCAATAAGCTCGAGCACCATCAGCGTGCCTCCAGTGTTCATGACGAGCGCCGTCTTCAGAGATTGGTCAAAGCGCACATTGGCCGCCATGTGAAAGACGACCGTGACGCGGTCTTGCAATAGCTGAATGTCGTCGTTGCTCATCCCCAGCTCGCTCTGGATCAGATCGCCCGAGACGCAGTGCAGCTTTTGGAAGAGCTTCACGTTCGTATCACGGACTCGATCGAAAACTGGCGTGTTTACGAAATCCTCCAGACGCTGCTGGGGGTTGCGTCCGCGCTTGGGGCGCACCAGCACGTAGATCGTCGCGATCTTCGGGCAGCAGCGGAGCAACTTCTCCACTAGGACCTTCCCCATAAAACCCGTCGCTCCTGTAATTAGCACGTGCTGATCGGAGAACCATTCCGAAACGGTCGGCGTCATTTTTACGACCGTCCAGGACGCGCGATGTACAAGAACTGCACCACAATGGACGTAACACTTTTTGTATACTTGCACCCGATAAGGAAAGAGGTAATATTTTAACTCGTTTCACTATTCGTAGGTATATTGTGCAATGAAATGGAAAGGGGACGATTTGTAAATCGGTCCGTTTCGGACGAAATTAAGGGCTGAATATCTTCGGGGCATGTTCGAAGGGTTACCACCCCAAAAATGTTACCGAAAGCGGGTGCGGAATTTCGCAAATCGCTGATGTACATCGCGATTACGCAACATCAACGTAACTTGATCTACAAATCGCCTACTTTCACGTTGTCGACAAAAATGTAGGTTCTTAAACTGTTATGTAATGAGAAAATCTATTATGCGTACTTACTTAGAAACGATTCTGTTTAGCAATGGGGAGAGTATCGGCACGAACGTGGTATTTGAAATGTAAATAGCGATTCTTTGCGGCGGATGATCTACAGAAACGACGCTCTGTACTTATAGAGGCACGTCGGCACGCAAAATTAAAATAGTTCCTGTTTCTCATCCGCCAACTGGTCTTTCGGGCGTTTTGCATATTATTTTAATTCGGATGGAAAGGTTATAACATTAGGTAATCGTCAATCATCACAAAGGAGACGTCCCTCCGGGCGCCTAATACATTTCACGTTCTGTGACCACTTGGGGATTACTTATGTATTATTGGCAGTGGTGTCATTCATAAAAATCAAACTTTGGTAGTATAATAATCGTTCCTCCGGCGAAACTTCGATTGCACGCCCAAAAACCCCCCATTTGTGATTGAATCTTACACATATCCAGCGATATCAGGCTATTTTAAACAAAAAATCCACGTAGTCCTCCCTTACAAAAAATACCACCCCCATATATTAGAAATGGATTAAAACAAGTTGTAAATCAGCATATGCATGATCAAAGCGCATTTTTGGTAATACACATCAGAATTTTATTAGCGAATTATTATTATCGATCTCACGAGTAATTTTGGCTGCGTTAAATAATTAATTTTATTTAATTACAATTGAGGGTACGTCTTTATTTTGTAAAACAAATCACAAAGTAAATAATTAAGTTGTTATACTGGTAGCGCGATCTAACGGTAAAATTATAGTACCTCCGAAAACCATATCGAAATTATTTTCTTAAATTATTAATCTCATAAGTAATCTAACTCAAAATTGACTAGAGGCTACACACCTACACTGTAGCAGAAAGCTTTTAGTGAAAATTTGAAGTCTCTAGCTATTGTAGTTGCTGAGATCTCAGCCGGCCGGCCAGCCATAACGAATATAATAGCGTATTTTTTTCAAAAATGCGCTAAAAAATAGAATTATTCGTTAATGTATGGGTCCGACTTCATTTGGCTGCACGTCCCCTCAGCCGCCGTATGTGATTGAATCTTACGCATAATCCATAATCAGTGGCGTAACTAGGTAGGTGCCGAGGCACCGTTCTGAGAGGGCAAGGGCGCGCCGAGCAGTACCGAAGGTGCTAAGGCACCCTTGGCCCCGGATGCGCTCTGGGGCACTACTTCCGGGTGAGCAGTACGGTGTATAGACCAGTATAAATTGTGCAGATAAAGCGCATTTTTTTAAAACCGAAATAGCTTAGGAAACTGTTGGGTTATAGGGGGAAGAGTCTCTTTACACATAATCGTTTAAAGACCGCCCGGCATAAACTTCATTCTGCAGATATTTGCACTGAAAGCTTCGAGTTCACCATGAGACATGTCTCGTCGAGTCGATTCATTTTGCCCGTGAGACTACTTTCCTCCGACAAACCGTTCTCGAGATATTCGCTCTTAAAGTTTTGAAATCACCAATGGATATATTTCTTCCGGACGTCCCAATCGCCCTTTGTGAGTACCCTCTTCCGACAATCCGTTCTGGAGATAAAAGTGATGTATCCGATCACGGCAAGGGGTCGAGGAGGAGGACTATGGTTGGTAGAAATAAATTCCTTTCGTTGAGACCTTTCGTTAGAGTACCATGAAGGATAATACCAATTCTACTGCCTCCCCCCCCCCTCTCTAACCCCCTCTTTTGATAAGGGGTCAGAAAGTCAGCAGTAGTAGAAAATGGTTCCTTTCGTTGAGCCCTTTAATTAGAATACCATGAAAGATAAATTTAATTCCTTCCCCCCTTCCCCTCTCTCACTGATCTCGAAAAAGAGTCGCGCGGGAAAGTTATAGTTTGTGCAACCCAAATTTATTTTAATGAGACCTTTCATTAAAATACCATGAAGGGTAGAACGTGCCCCCTCCCCCATTTTTACAAGTTTAACTTGGCATCACTAACGGCATGCAGCTCTAGGACCTTCCCCTAAAAGGGCAGAAGTGGGTCCGGCCGGATGGACGGACAAAACGCGCACAATAGCCCCTTTTTTTTTAATTAGGACGAATCCTATAAACGGACGATATATGTATATTTGATGCTATAAATTTTCGTAATTTCTATAAACAAAAAATGCTGGGCTCGATCTGTTATATATTAAGGAAGTGATAAATTAACGAAATGGATATTTAACTTATAAAGAAAGCGTTCATTAGGTAGTCAAGCATATCCATAATAATAATTTATTGGTGTTATAACAGTATAGTTTTACACAAGTCAAAAACAAAATGGACAAACCTACACATAAATGGACAAACCTACAAAAATTGAGTGCTCTCAAACCGACAATCCGTTGACAAAGGTGCAACTTAAACGAGCAACTTTTTTTGTTAGTGAAAAAGCCGTGAAATGTGAAATGTAATCTTAGGAATAAGATGATTTTCATTTATTCTGAATAATTTAATTGAATACGTAATTTAATATCGCTTTTGTTTATAAGTCACAAAACTTATTGGTTTAATTGTTGGGGGCGTGGTCCGAAGACCGACTTAGTTACATTTAACGTTGTCAAAATGATTAATTAAAATTTGTGAAATTATACGTTCGGCCGTCAATTATTCGTAATTGGAATTAAGTTTGCTAATTACGTAAGCTGCTAGCAAATTCTATTAATTAGTTCCTCCTCTTATAATAGACCTATATTTTAATTTTATCACTTCACGAAGATGAATTGAAACGTGTCAAAGAACTTCTACTGATTTAGGTGAGTTTTGGAATGGTTAATGCGGCTGACAGATTACGGGACATTTCGACCCTAATATACTAGTCCGCGGTTGCGTGGCCAATCGGTGCCGAGTACTTCCATTTATGCGGTGGCTCGTAGGTAGATCGGTAAAATGCCATTTGTCTATTGTGAAACGCCCGCATGCTTTCTAATTGACGAGGGTGATTGTTTCTTCCATGACCTTGTCTTTGTGCTACTTCAAATAAAAGAACCGTCAGACGATAACCTCTAAAATTTTAACTCAAAATACTACAATACACAACGTAAAAATCTAGGGTTCTGACACGAAAATCGAGGAGGTCTGAGTCTGAGAGGAGGTGAGTGGTATAATAAACAAATGTAATTATCCGTATAGAGTACAGTACAGTAATTACCTACATTGTTTAAATGATTAGAGCTTAATGGTAACTGATCGGGTCTATTCAAAATTTGCCTTTGAAACTACTTTCCTCCGCCAAACCGTTTTCGAGATATTCGCTCTTGAAGTTTTGATATCAGCAATGGATATATTTCTTCTAAACGTCCCAATCGCCCTTTGTGAATAGTACCCTCCTCCCTGGAGATATAAGGAATATATCCAATCAGAGTCGAGGAGGAGGACTATGGCCGGTAGAATTCCGTTGAGACCTTTCATTAGAGTACCATGATAAAACCAATTCCACTGGCCCCCCCCCTCTAACCCCCTCTTTTGATAAGGGGACAGAAAGTCAGCAGTAGTTGGTATAGAAAACGGTTCCTTTCGATGAGACCTTTCATTAGAATACCATGAAAGGTAGAACGTGCCCCCCCCCTCCTCCCTCCACCATCAATTTTCATCAGTTTTACTCAGTGTACTGAGTTTCTACAGTTTAACTTGGCACCACTAAAGGCATGTATATGCAAAATCTAAGACCAATTGGTTGTCGTATGTAAAAGTTATGCGCGTTTTACTTTCAAAAATAGCATTTCAGGAAATAATTAATTCGTGGGGGGCCCCCCTTTTAGACGGTGAAATTTGTAGGCCGCCTGGCACACCTTCAAAGTGTAGGCTACCTACTGCAAAAAATTCCAGGACTCTAGGACCATTCCCCTAGAAGTAGTTCAAAACGGTAGATGTGGGTCCGGACGGACGGACAAAGCGCAAACAATAGCACATTTTTTTTTAATTCTTAAAAAATGGGCTAAAAATCGATATCTCCGTGTACAAAACGTAGGACAAAATACTGTATTCAGGAATGTTGTGTTCTTGATTTTGGGAGAACAAGTGAATATTGCGATAAAGAGGCGAAAGTGAATGAGGGCGCGAAGAAATCATGAAGTAGGCGTGAATTATTTGCGATGGAGCCATTAAAGCAGAAGGGTGAAGGAGACAAAAGAGAATCGTCCCGAAGAAACAACAAACTCCGCTGCTGTACGGGTTCAATTTTCATATTCCCTGTTTATTCCTGGCCGCGAAACGAAGATTTAAAAACGAACTACCGACGCCTGTAGGTCAAATGACCCGAGCCCCCACTCAAAATCGATTGCAGAGGCGTGGTTTGAATTTTTGTTCCCAAAATGTTTATTTAAAAATATTTTTATCTCTGCGGCCCAAACGTCGAAAAAAAGCGGCTTAGCCAGAATGGACGCGAGTATCTCGACCAAACCGAAGATTTGCCGCACCTGTCTCGAGGAAAAGTGCGATTACTTCGTTCTTGTGACTGATGCCGGTCACGAGTTGAGCTACAAGCTGTCTTCTTGCGTACCCGAATTGGTAGGTAAGTCCCGAGGGAAGTTTAACTTGTAGCCGTGCGTTTCAGAACTTGAGTGTCGCTCGTGATGCGGTCGTATGCGTGGA
Source organism: Photinus pyralis (assembly GCF_008802855.1). Classification (NCBI taxonomy): domain Eukaryota; kingdom Metazoa; phylum Arthropoda; class Insecta; order Coleoptera; family Lampyridae; genus Photinus; species Photinus pyralis. The sequence goes on from NW_022170250.1 coordinate 11,979,420, forward strand.
ATGCACGAGTATGCTCGAGTCGGCCTACACATTCCGACTGATGTGCCTCGACACTGAGGAGCGGATTAGGATGTTTACGTGCAGATCGCAGATGCAAAATTGTGTCGAGCTCGGCGATGTCGTTAGTGTCGAGCGACGGGGCGTGAAGAAGGAGGTGGACGAGCCGATGCTCGACGTGTTCAAGACTGAGGAGTACGATTGTGCACCCGAAATTAGCTTTAACCCGACAGTATTTTACCAATGCTATCACTGCGGGTACGCTGTCGATAAAAAACAAAACTTAAAGACACACATTAAGGTCCACGAACCGGGCCATCAGGCAGGTAGGATTTAATGTGGAACGTGTCTTAGTGGCCGATGAGTAAGTATTTGTGCCGATATTTACCTACAACTTCTTTTCAAGGTACGAGTGAGCGCTTTATGTGCTCACGGTGTGAGTATAATTGCTCTACGCGAACTCTCTTAGATCGTCATCAGAAGTTCCACGAGGCAGCGTTGGCATGCTTTATGTGCGGTTACTTCTGCAAGCAAAAGGCCGTATTGCAAACGCATCTACGGTCGCATACCAAAAAGCCGTTCAAGTGCATCGCCTGCTCGTACAGCAGCGACTGCAAAGCCAGCTTTCAGAAGCACGCGAAAAGTCACTCGAACGACAAGCCGATACAGTGCACGTTTTGCAACTACAAATGCAAGCAGCGGAGCAACCTGCAGACGCACATGCGAATTCACTCGGACGTAAAGCCGTTTAAATGTGAACTCTGCAATTACAGCTGCAAGCTGAAGAGCAGCCTGCGGATACACACGAAGACGCATTCGTACGACAAACCGTTTCAGTGCCCCTCCTGCGACTACAAGTGCAAATTGAAAAGCAGCCTGCAGATTCACATTCGAAATCATTCCGACGAGAAGCCGTACCAGTGTGCACAATGCGATTACCGGTGCAAGCAGCGCAGCCACCTCCGTACCCACATCAAAGTGCACTCGGACGACAAACCCTTCGGATGTCACCAGTGCACGTACAAAACCAAACTCAAAAACAACCTGCAGGTGCACTTACGCAGTCACACCGGCGAAAAGCCATACGCCTGCACCGTATGTCCGTACAAGTGCAAGCAAAAAAGCAACCTGCGCACCCACATGATGATCCATTCCGAAGTGAAGCTCTTCAAGTGCCCCTACTGCGACTACAGAAGCAAGCTGCGCAACAGCCTCCAGATACACCTAAAGATCCACTCGGCGGAAAAGCCGTTCAAGTGCGCCGTCTGCGATCACCGATGCCGGCAGAAGAGCCACCTCCGCACGCACATGAACACGCACACCGGCGTCAAGCCGTACCCCTGCCCGAAGTGCGAGTACCGCAGCAATCGTAAGAGTCACCTTCGCATACACATGAACATTCACTCGGACGACAAGCCGTACGAGTGCACGCTGTGTGAGTATCGGTGCAAGCTGAAGGAGAGCCTCAAGGGCCACATGAAGATACACTCGACCGAGAAGCCGTTCGAGTGCGGTCTGTGCCAGTATCGGTGCAATAGGAAGAGCAGCCTGCAGATTCACATGAAGACGCACTCGAGCGAGAAGCCGTTCAAGTGCGCGATGTGCAGCTATCAGAGCAAATTGAAGAGCACGCTGGAAGTGCACAAGAAGATTCACTCGCTGGAAAAACCGTACAACTGTCTCGTGTGTTCCTACAGAACGAAGTGGAAGAGCAACCTGCAGTTGCATATTCTTAAGATTCATTCTAAGTCTGATCGTAAGTAAGTTTTTTGTGAAAAAAAAAATTAATTAAATCCATGGAGATTTGCTTTTCTCTCATTTATTGTACGCCCTCTGTACGTACGGTAGATCAAATGATCTGGGAGTAGTTTTAATGTTAAAGAATGTTAGTTCAGATGGCTCTCAGAAGAATTTCTGCTATTATAAAATTTATCTTAACGATCGCGATCTTTTTCTATTTCAAGCTTATTTTCGTTTAAAATTTTGTATCGGGAAAGACTGCATGTGAAAGTCAATACTCCTAATTCACAAATTCTCTGCTCGAAGTATGTCTGGCTACCAGAGTAACACCATCCCTGAGGTTTGTTTTCTATGCTCAAGAAACCATGTTTTCGGTTAAGCCTTTGTATCAGGAGAGAAATATTCTAATAATTTATTTTCTTTGATAATCAAATTTTAAAAAATTAGCGCTTTTTTACATTCGAATTAGCAGTGTAAACAGGGCATTAGATGTCCAATTATTTCTCTAATAAGACAAAAACAAAGTGCCTTCAAATGATAATTAAAGACAATGGGAAATTGACACTGTCCCTGAACACGTTGTAACTCATTATTGTATTAGCGAGTAATTAAATGCAAAATTTTAATTAGCGTGGACCTTGTATACATCAAAAACGGCAGCATATAAATACAGCGGTAGCTTAGCCACTTGTCTCATATTTTTAATTCAAAAAATTCATGAAAATTGATATTAAGGACCTGCATTCAGTGCGCCTTTAAAATGAAATGTATTAAACTGAATAATGGCTATGAAATTCCCATCATCGGATTCGGCACTTACAAGGTAAGAAATGAGCCAACGTAAGGCCACCGTAAATACTTGATTGCAGTCGACCGAAGGTGAGGCCTACAAAATTGTAAAGAAGGCGATCGACGTCGGTTATCGCCACTTCGACTGCGCGCACTTCTACGAGAACGAGGATGAAATCGGAGCGGCATTCTCGGAGAAGATCGCGGATGGCACAGTGCGGCGCGATGATTTGTACATCACGACGAAAGTAAGTTTAATATCGTGCTCCTTTTCTCATTGGCATTTTGCCGAAGCAGCTGTGGAACAACTTTCACGCCAAAGAGCTGATCATGCCGATGCTAAAAAGTCAGCTGAAGAGCTTGCAATTGGACTACGTCGATCTCTATCTCGTCCACTGGCCCTTTGGTTTCAAGGTACGTTCTGTCCGTTGTCCTCGCTGCGCTAAGGCACTAATTGCAGAAAGACGCGGGTCTGTGGCCCATCGACCAAGGTTCCGAGGCGTACAGCGACATCGACTACCTGGAGACCTGGGAGGGCATGGAAGAGTGCGTTCGTCAAGGTTTAGCGCGCAGCATCGGCATATCGAACTTTAACACGGAACAAATCGCGCGACTGCTGAACGTCGCGAAAATTAAACCCGCCGTCAACCAAATCGAAGTTAACCCCAACATTAACCAGAAGAAGCTGATTCGGTTTTGCAAGGACCGAGATATCGTCGTCACTGGGTACTGCCCTCTCGGCCGAATGTACGCGTACGGTTCACAGGACATACCGAAACCGACACTGCTCGACGATCGGGTAATCGCCATCGGTGCTAAGTACAAGAAGACGGCTGCCCAAATCATTCTTCGTTATCTGGTTAGTTTCTGTAGGTTTAGAGGGGTCTTTAATCTAGAACCTTTTAATAGGCCCTTTCTAGAGCGTTATAGGGTCGCCTAGCTCTGAAAAGGGAGTAGTGGTTTCGCAAAAATAAATGGCAAAATTACAGGTCGATTTGGGAATCACCCTCGTTCCAAAATCGACGAAGCGAGAGCGGATGATCGAGAACTTGAACGTGTTCGATTTCGAGCTGGAACCGTCGGACGTCGAGTACTTGGACTTGCTCGACAGGCACGTGCGGATAATCATCTTCGATGAGTTCAAGGATCACAAATACTATCCCTTCAATATCGAATATTGAAATACAAGCTTATGTTGTTCATTATAGATGGCGTTTATTTTCAACTGTATTGAAGGTTGCAGCATTGTAGGCAGCATGACAACGTTGCTTTTGAGTCTCCTCATATTGTGGAATACTGTACAATTTAAAAATATCTCTAAAACGCAACGGCGCATGCGTAACCCAGCTTTGAGGAGAGGAGGCTCGGAGGGTTCATAGCGTGTTAAGATGCCCGGAATCTATGGCTGTTGATCCTAGTGGGATTCTTGTCCCTCACGCATTTTTCCTGCACATTATTTTTGTCTGCCTCTCTTTCATACCTTAACGTATTCTTCATTGCGTTTACTCTTTCAATTGCGTTTCGCATCTCCACAAAATCGTTTAAGCCGGCCTAACGCCCCCTCTCCTCCCCCGGTCTCCTTCACTTCGTAGTTACACCTACGCTCTTTGTTACGCCTTCCAGGTTTTTCATAAACACTTTCAACCTCCATTCCCCTTTAAAACTTCGTAAAACTCTCACTCCTCGTCGTTCTTTGGATCTTCATCTCTTTCCTCCTTGTCGTGCTCGATTTAAACCTTATTCGCGCGTTTCTATAACTTTATTTTATTCAAGTGTTCTCCCATTCCTTTTTCACGTCTACCAATTACTATATACGCTTGCGACATTCTCCCATAGGCCATAAGAACGCTTAGCTTTCAAAATAGCAGTTCGAAAAGAACACTCTCTTTCCTGAGGAGTATTCCATACTGTGGCGGACATGGTCCAGTCTCTCGGCCAAGGACATCAAAAAGTTCTTGCCTCAGACCTCGGTAATTACCTCAAGTGCATTTTAAAAATACGCAATCGGATCTTCATATACTGCGGCGAGGGAAAGATCCCATACACATCGAGGAACAAAATTGTGGGAGAAATTCAAACCGACTTTAAATTTTGTACCGCCCTTTACAAGTGTTTGAACGTAAAATCGCGACGTTGCCGCTATCGTTCCGCCGCTAACTTCGCCACCGTTCGAACCCTATCAAAAAAAGTAAAATGGCCGTCTTAGATCGATAATTCCTATGCCGTATTTTCTCTCCGTTTTACTCATTTTCGACCGAATAAATGAATAAAAAGTGTATTTACCCTCGCGTAGACATGAGTGCCGGTGATTTAGTCGTTTACTGTGATCATTTGACGTAATAAACCTTCACGGAGGATAGGATGAAGTGCTTATTATATATTCAATTGGTTTATTATTGGTGAGTAGGATATTTTGTATTTTCGGCTTTGAAGGCAATGTCTCTTCCTTGCGGATTAATTAGACGAGTGTGTGTATGTGTTTCGCTAATTGCTTTGATTGACAAGTTAATTGTTATGTATACAACTCCCTCGGAGGTGGGGGAGGATTCGGTAATTTATTAGCGAGGCATGTTTTTGATGTGTTTATAACCTTCTGACGCGTCGATTGCCTATTACTTTCGTTGTGGCTCACGCGGGCCGTTGGTTTTCAATTTTTTTTCGGGAGTCTGGAGGCTTTTCTTTTGTTTTGATGTGTGCCAGTGGGCGGTGCTTAGGTCGTTAATGTTTCTGTCAATGGTGCGGAAATGCATTTTACACACCTTATTTGTAATGTATTTGTTTTTTTTCATGGCTGTCTTAATGGAAATGAGGCACTCACCTTCACTTTTTGCAGGTGATGGGAGACTTTTGAAAATTGCCGACTTCGTAGACATGGCCACGACTCAGGGTGAGATCAGGGTAGGGCCCAGCAACCAGGTAAAGGATGTTTATGTATGTGAACACGACGTCGACTTTTTCAAGCCGACACTAAACGTTAACGTTGACAGGCGCGTCTTCCCGACTATCGTCCGGGCGTACCGCCTGAGCAGCTGCCACCGGATCCCGAACAGTCGCGTACACGCGAAGAGCTCCGATGGATACCGGCGATGACGCTCGATTCCGATCTCCTAATGTACTTGAGGGCTGCCCGTTCCATGGCCGCTTTCGCCGGGATGTGCGACGGAGGTTGCCCGGAGGACGGCGCCACCGCCGCATCTCGTGATGATACGACTATTAACGCATTGGACGTGGTCAGTAGCCGGCGGGCCGCTTCCTTTTAATCTCTGCCTCCTCCATTTTAGCTGCACGATTCCGGTTATGACCCCGGTCGCGCCCTGCAGGCGTTGGTAAAGTGCCCCGTACCCAAAGGAATCGACAAAAAGTGGACGGAGGAGGAGACAAAACGATTTGTAAAGGGTCTGAGACAGTTTGGCAAGAATTTCTACCGCATTCGCAAGGATCTTTTACCGCACAAGGATACGGTAAGCTCACCCGATGGAATAGAATAGTGAGACAACTTTAAGGGGATAAAAGGATATTGAGTCATCAAAAAAAGTAGTTCTTTGTTATGCCAAAAGATGGAGTTAAGGTCACTTGATTAGAGGTATATTATCACAAATTCTGGGAAGATTCATCAAGGGTGGCTTTTGAAAAGCAAATTTCTAAAAAAATCTCGCTATTTTATTGGTTATTGGATTAAATACGGTTAAATTCTAGCCGGAGCTGGTCGAGTTTTACTACCTGTGGAAGAAGACGCCGGGCGCCAACAACAACCGGCCCCATCGGCGGCGCCGCCAGGGCTCGTTGCGTCGAATACGCAACACCAGAAACAGTCGAGGCGGCGCCGGTGGCACGCCGCCGTCGGCCGGACGTACCGGAGCCCCCGTCGAGACGGAAACCAGTCGGCCTTCTCCCCAACCGGGCAAGGAACCTGGCGAGACTAGCTCGGTTACCGAGGACGATAACTCGGAGGACGACAGCGACAGTCGCGAGCAGTACCGCTGCCAGCATTGTTTTACCACGAGTACGCCCCCGCTCCCCTTGTTCGGGGGCCAAAGTAGATGCTTTCTTATGGAAATCAATGTTTGTAGTTTTAATTTGGGATCCGGTGACACGGTTTTATTTTTCCTAGGGGCTGGTATAGGTTGAGCTTAGTAGTCCTCTATACAGGGTGTGACAGGTAAGTGTGACGAAAAGAGTATTCTTCAGATATCTTAGAGATTGCTTAAAGATCCTTTGAAGATTTTTCGTATGCATATACAGATCTTGTGGGACTTGGCCCATGTGCAATTCTCTCTCACTATTGGATACAGGGTTGCCACATGGCCGGGATTGTCCCGCAATTAGCTGCACTGTCCCGAATCCCGGGTTTCCAGATATAAATCCAGGAAAAAATAACACAAAGTCTAGAATCAAAGTTGAAAAGTGACCCCCACACCCCCTTTAGTACTAGCAGCGACACTGCACGAACCTGATCTTGAGATCTGCGCATGCGCCAAGTTCAAGGTCATTAGAATCTTATGTTTGGGGCCGGAAACAGGTGTTTTTATGCAGAGATGAGTATCAGAGGCACATCTGGCCATTAAAACCACATCTGTTCCATATAAACGTGATCGAAATCCCCCCCCCCGTTTTGCATTTTTCACCAAAAAGCGTTTTACTTCACCACTCTCATTGCATATTTCGGTAAAATATCATCAAACGTAGCAGTGGGGGGGTATTCAATACCTCCCCCCTCCCCCTCCAGCATATGAACATATTGTTTATAAGAGCATACGAATGATCTCGTGATTATAGGGAAAGGGTAATTGATTCTGTCTTCCCTGGGGGATATTTCAATACCTCTCAGACCCCATGGTGTTGCATTCTACCCCAAAAACCGTTTTACTTCACCACTGTCATTATAGATTTTGGTAAAACGCCATTAAAATTGGTTCACAGAGGGATGGGGCGGTCAGTGTGGCCACCCTAATTCTTTTTGCACTGTTGATTTTGAAAAAAAAAGAAGTTTCTATAAGAAAGCGTCAATTTTGGCTCACCCTGTACACTGTCTAACCCGTCTACTATTCCAGACTCCCGCGACTGGGCAACCGGCGGCAAAGACCGTCAGCTGCTCTGCTGGGATTGTCGCGTCCACCTCAAGAAGACCAACGAACTCCCCCCACTAACAGCGCCGGCGGCCGGCGGAACACTGCCCACGCCCACAATCAAAGACCCGCAAACCAAAGACCTGAAGGACACCGCCGTCAAGGACGCGATCTCGATCAAAGACACCTCGAAAGACAAGCCGAACGACAAAGACAAGGAGACGTACCTATTTCGGCCGGTCGCCGAGAGCCCGGACGCGAGTCCGCAGCGCATGCGCACCCGCAACAAGGCGGCGAAGGAGCAGTTGCCGAATCGGATACGGCCGAAGCGTGGCGAGACCGAGACGCCCGAGCCGAAGACGCCCTCGAAACCGGCCGCGAACAACAACAACGGCTCGATCGAGAAGGCGACGTCGACGCCGATCAAAAACAAGAAGGGTCACAAGGGCGAGAAGACCGAGTCGCCGGTCAAGAGTCGCAAGCGCGGTCAGGAGAAGACGGAGGAACCCGACAGCGAGGAGAAGGAGCTCGGGCTGTTCAAGAAGAAACGAGAGAGAGCCGAGGTAATTATTTATCGTGCGATTTTGTCACACAGTTTCATGAACAAATTGCAGTTTTAAAAATTAGGTTTTCGTTTATTATTTACACATATACCGCTTGATAGTAAACGTGAACGAAAGTATGTCGGGAGATAACCGGCGTACATTTGCAGGCTGTTCTTAGTAGATAAGCGCTAGCTTGGCCGTGTTGTCAGTTCTAAAAATATAGAATACCCCCCCCCCCCAGCGTTTGCAATATTTTATTATAGGTGTAAGGAAATGAACATATTTATCTCTCCTGGTCCTGGGGGTATTTCAAACCCCCCCCCCCCCGTTTGTATATTTTTGAGAAGTTACTATCAAACGTAGCACTTGTAGGTTGAGGGGAGGGGAATGCTCCTTAGTTAGGTCTGATCATTTTGATGGGACATGTTGAACCGGTGGGTCTGGGGGGGGGGATCAGATCTTGCAAGATTTCATTTTAGGTGTAGGGAAATGAACATATTTTTCTCTCCTGGTCCTGGGGGGTATTTCAACCCCCTCCCTGTTGTATATTTTTGATAAGTTACTAACAAACGTAGCACTTGTAGCTTGAGGGGTGGGGAATGCTCTTTAGATCTGATCATTTTGATGGGGTATGTTGAACCGGGGGGTCTGGGGGTATGGAATACCCCTCAGTTCTTGCAAGATTTCATTTTAGGTGTGGGAAAATGAACATATTTTTCTCTCCTGGTCCTGGGGGGGTATTTCAAACCCCCCCTGTTGTATATTTTTGAGAAGTTACTAACAAATGTAGCACTTGTAGCTTGAGGGGAGGGGAAGCTCTTTAGATCTGATCATTTTGATGGAGTATATTGAACGGGGGGGTCTGGGGGGGTATCAGATCTTGCAAGATTTCATTTTAGGTGTAGGGAAATGAAAATATTTTTCTCTCCTGATCCTGGGGGGTATTTTAAACCCCCCCGGTTGTATATTTTTGAGAAATTACTATCAAACGTAGCACTTGTAGCTTGAGGGGAGGGGAATGCTCCTTAGATCTGATCATTTTGATGGGGTATGTTGAACCGGGGGGTCTGGGATACCCCCCAGCTCTTGCAAGACTTCATTTTATGTGTAGGGAAATGGACATATTTTTCTCTCCTGGTCCTGGGGGGTATTTCAACCCCCCCCCCCCGGGTTGTATATTTTTGGGAACTTATCAAACGTAGCAGTTGTAGCTTGAGGGGAGGGGAGTGCTTGTTAGATCTGATTATTTTGATGGGGTATGTTGAACCGGGGGGTCTGGGGGGTATGGAATACCCCCCAGCTCTTGCAAGACTTTATTTTAGATGTAGGGAAATGAACATCTTTCCCTCTTCTGGTTCTGGACATTATAATATTCCTAAGGGAATCCACCTGTGAATATCATAGTTATAATAATCAGGTCCACAATTTATCCTGCTCCTAACGATCATTCTAATTATTTTAGAGTCCGTCGAGCATAACGACCGACTCGGGCTCCTTCAACGACGAAGTTGACAATAACGAGCCGGATTCGGAACCCGTCGACCTACTGAGCCTCTCACTGCCCGCAATCAGCAATCCGATCGTGCCGTCCTGTACGAACGCGAGCCTGATGCAAACGCAACAACAAGAAACTGCCAAAATGATCAAAATCGAAAATCCCGAACCGGAAAAGGCGCCGCCGCCCCCGTCGGCGACGCTGATCCCCATCATACCTACAGTACCTGTGATAACCGCCGCGAAAATGTCGTCGTCGACCGAGACGAAGCCCCTAAACGTTTCGATACGGCTGCCCGACGACATAAACGAACGTAAGAATTTAATTAAGGCTTCGGAGGAGCACAAGTTCAACCCGCATCATCCCGAAGCGCTGAAATTCGGCGAGGTTAAGAAGGAGAAGGTCGAGGATATCAAGGTGGAGACCGAGGTGAAAGAGGAAGTACCTGAGAAGATAAAGACGGAACTTATAATACCAAAAGTTATTGTTAAGGAAGAGATCGAAACGAGTAACGACGGGCACGGTTTAAACGTGATGGGTGCGAAGGACGATTTAAAATTGTATAAGGATAGTCTATTTTTACCGTACGGGTTAGGGCAACCGCTTAATCTCAAAGATACTCAAAAAGACATTAATCATTCGTATTTGAAGGACCAGTTTAGGCCGGAGCTGACGGGCAAGGACGCCACTACCGTTAATACCATAATTAAGCTTGAGCCGCACGACGAGCCCATGGAGTTGACGAATCCCGCCCGTGAAAGCTTCAGTCAACCGCTCAACATTCCGACGGTCGTTCCAATGTCGCAAATGCCAAATCGACAGACCGAAGGTGTGTTCGAACCGAAAAAGGTGGAGCCGGAACGGCCCGAACGGTTGGAGAGGCCCGAGCGATTGGAGAAGGGCGATCGAGTGGAAAGGTTGGACCGTTTGGAACGGCCCGACCGTACCGACTTGGTGAGCATGGGACAGTCGATCGGACAACCGCCTCTGCCCAACTTGATGCAGTCGAGTAATCTGGTGACCATCGGAGGGCAACCGTCACTGAACCACTACGGGTTTATGTCGTCGAATCCGTACGGTCGACCGGTGGACAAGCCGCAGTTCGCTCAGAATCCGCCACCGAATTACGCGAGCTCTCAGAGTGAGCCCCAGAATTTGAAAATCAAACAGGAGACTCCCGAACTTTGCTCGAGTACTAGTCAAAGCCACGCCCCGCCTCTCTACCAGCCACCCGCAATGGTTTCCTCCCATTCCAATAGTCAACCTCATCCGACTCCCAGTTACTCGGTCGCCATACCTCCGGCTAGCCACGTGACGAGCGGACCCGACCCGCTGCAGAGCCTGAAGGATGTCAAGGTGCCCGGATTTACGCTGCCGTCGGTCGTCGCTTCTCCCAACACCAGCGAGCCTCTGTCAACCGGTCCCCCTCTGGACATCAAGAAGGAACCCGAGTATACGCCGACGCAAACCAGTAGCCCCGCCCAGCCACCCAATGAGAAGAGTCCCGCGCCGAAATACTCGAGCAGCATCGTCTCGCAAACTCCGCCCCTGAGACAGCCAAATTCGGGCACACCACCCGTAATGGTCGGGCACTCCGCTATGAATCTGATCAGTCCGACCTCGTCGTCTCAGCCGGTGATGCACCCCAGTCAGCATTTCAACAGCAGTCCGATGCCACCACCTCACCCGCTCATGCATCATTCCTTCCTGTTCCATTCTCACCCGTACTCCGGCTACCCGTTCTCGTATCCGTACCCGTATGGCCCCATGCCACACCAGCCGCAAGCCATTCCCCCACCTCAAGGACCGATCAAAGTCGAGTCGACGACCTTGTCGAGCGCCCAGCACAGCACGACCAGCTCGGTCACGACCCGGCGCGAAATTCGCGAGCCCGACGACGTTCAGGGCGAACGCAGCCAGACGCACGAGGCGACGCTAACGCATCACCAGTCGACCGCCCATCACAGCGCAATCCACACGACGACCGATAAGCAAAACTACGGCGGCGCAACGAATCACACGATCAGTATCTCCCACTCGACCAGCTCGAGCTCGAGCCAATCGCTACAGCTGAAGGTCAACCAGAAACCGGTGCGCGCGAACTCGCCGCACACCACGATCTCGCAGACGTCGACCTCGGCGACGATCAACCACACGAGCTCGACCAATCAGCACACGCACCACCACATGCATCACCACGAGCAGGTATCGCTCGGCGGCATGCGCCACAAGCAGACGCCGGCGAACCCCCACCACCTCATGATCCAGCCGCCGAGCATGGGCCATCACCCGCCCCTCGGACCGCCGCCGATAGGCAGCAGCTCGCTGGACGCGCTGCGCGCGCACGCCGCCCAGGCCGCCGCCAACATGCAGCAGGGCTCGCTGCACCCGTCGAGCGGCTCGCCGATGTCGGCGCCGACGCGACCTCCGCCGCTCGCCGACGACGTCATCAAGGTTGAGCCCGAACTCGAACCGCCCGAGGAGGAGAGCCAAACCAGTCCGTTGACGCCGGCGAGGGGACCTTCGCCCGAACCTCGCATCGAGGATTCCGAGTGTCACCGCAGTCAGTCGGCAATGTAAGTAATATAAATATACAGGGTGCTTAATTGTTTTCTAACCATTTCGTTGCGCAATTAAACAGTTATTATAGTGTTACCTCTACGCATGCGAAGACTGCGCAATGTCAAATGTCAAAACTTTAGCGCATTTTTGATGAACTTTTACATACGATAACCAATTGCTATCAGATTTTCCATACGTGTGCCTTTTGTGAGATTTGCGAGATCAATGAGCGACTGGCCTGAGGGGGGGGGGGGTTAAAAATTGATCTCTGATTGTATTCTAATTAAAGGTCTCAATGAAAGTAACAGTTTTCTACCAACTACTGCCCTTCTTTTCTACCCTCTTATCCAAGTAGGGGAGGGGGGTGGGGGGAGTGGAACTAGTTTCATCCTTCATGGTACTCTAATGAAAGGTCTCAACGAAAGGAATTAATTTCTACCAATCATAGCCCTCCTCCTCAATCTCTTATCGTGTTTTGGTATATTCCCTTAGGGTACTCACAAAGAGCGATTGAGACATCTGCAAGAATTATATCCATTGGTGATGTCTGATGTCAAAACAAAAGCTATTTCGGTTTAAAACAATGCGCTTTATATGCACAAGAGTTCAATTCATACTTGTTTGTTTATGAAGACATTTTTTTTTAAGTTTTAACCACATGATTCCAGTAACGACAAGCATATCGCATATTGTAAAAATCAGATGTACGCATGCGCAATGTTAACTTTCGTATTTATGGAGATATTTTTTTGAAATTTTAACCAAAGATTGTTCTATAGTAAAGGTTTGCATTCGGCACAGTTTTTGACGTAATCTATGATTGGCCTTCTCATTTCGGTCCAGTAAATTCGGAGGTGCACTCCTCCAGGGGGACTACCAGCTGGGGTTCTTCTTCTTGTCCATGTGTGAATCGGTAAAGGATTCCTTCCTTGCTTTCCGAGAGTGGGCTCTCGAAATGCTTGATTAATTTCTCCGCCTCCGGGTCGGATGTCGCTTGCTGAGCGTGTGGGGATATTGATGGAGATGGTACAGACGGACCATGTTTCTTTAAATTTCGCTGAGCACAGGGGTCTCGAGAGGGCGTGCCAAAGTTAATCGCGTATCGTGGGTTCGATTCTCAACGCAAATTTAAAAAAAATTCTATATAGCAATCACGTGACCGATACAAGATGGCGGATGGGGTGCGACACGGTCCAAAACGGCGCTCATCAAAATGGCTGATTTAGTGACTAATAAAATGGCGACCGATCCAAGACGGCGTCCAACAAAGTTGCGGAATTAGAGACTCATAAAATGGCGACCGATCCAAGATGGCGGATTTAGTGACTAATAAAATGGCGACCGATCCAAGATGGCGGGTTTAGAGACTCGTAAAATGGCGACCGATCTAAGATGGCGCCAACAAAGTGGCGGGATTAGAGACTCATAAAATGGCGACCGATCCAAGATGGCGGATTTAGTGACTAATAATAAAATGGTGACCGATCCAAGATGGCGCCCAACAAAGTAGCGGGATTAGAGACTCATAAAATAACACCGATTCAAGATGCCTGATTTAGTGACTAATAATAAAATGGTGACCGATTCAAGATGACGGACTTCGTGACTAATCAAATTGCGACCGATTTGGTGAGTAATAAAATGGCGCTCGATCCAAGATGGCGGACCAGGCCCCGCCTACCGTATCCCATTGGCCAAGGGGAGTGGCATTGGGGGCTTGCTAATCTCTGATTGGCTGTGACGTCACGTGCTCGTCTCTGATTGGTGTAACGTCACATAGGTCTTCTACTCATATCCAAATGAAGTCCTTCTTTATCAGCGCGCTTAAAGGTTTGGCGTTTTTTTTGCGAAGTCTGGAACGAGGCGTCTGTACCACAAGTAGGTTTGTATGAAGACCATAAGGTGCTTTATGTTTTTTAGCACCGGAGGATATCGTCTAGGTAGGCGAGGATGTTTACCCCGACTAATTGAACCTTCACGTGATCAATCAGGCGTTGGAACGCGACAGGGGCGTTCCTTAATCCAAAAGGCATCCTTTTGTACTGGTGCGGTTTCAGGCGCGAAATGAAGGCGGTCTCATCTGTGTCCGTGGGCGCGATTGGTACTTGCCAGTTTCCGGCTTGTAGGTCTATGGTTGAGATCTGCGCATGCGCAATGTTCACTTTCTTCTTTATAGACTAGTTCAATTGCGCAACTTACAGGGTGTTTCAAAAAAGTAATGTATTGTTGGTCTTTTGAATCAAAGAAACCCTTTTGTATAGTCAAAGTTAATAAAAGAGCTAAACTAATGTACAGGGTATTGTAAAAGTTTGCGTTCTAACTGGCGATTTTTAGATTTTTAAGGCATTGGAATCGAGGGGATTACAACTCGTGCGCCCGCACCGATCTCACCTTCAAACCCGTTCCCGACTCGAAGCTGGCGAGGAAGCGCGAGGAACGGTTGCGCAAGCAGGCCGAACGCGAGCGCGAGGAACGCGAACGGGCGCAGCAGGCGCAAACGCGAAAAATAACCACGCCGGAGAAGCCCGAGGTGAAACCGCCCTCGCGCGGTCACCTGGAGTCCGTTTCGTCGCCGTACGATCGCTTCCCGAGGCCCGGTTTCACGGACACTCCCGCCCTTCGAACTCTCTCCGAGTACGCGAGGCCCCACGCCGGGTTTAGCCCCGGTCACATGCCCCGCTCCCTGCTGCCTCCCGCGCATTGCATGGATCCGATGCTGCAGTACCAACTGAGCAGCATGTACGGGCCGGGCGCGCGCGAGCGCATCGAGTTCGAGCACTTGGAGCGGGAGAAGCGCGAGAGGGAGATACGCGAGTTGCGCGAGCGCGAGCTGAACGATCGGCTGAAGGAGGAAATCATGAAGAGCGGCATGCGAGGACCTCCCAATCCGATGGATCCGCACTGGCTCGAAATCCAGAGGAGGTACGCCGCCGCCGGACTAGCGGGACCAGCAGGACCGACCGGTCTGCCTTTGCATCATTTCGCTTTGTATCCCGGAGCGAGCGGTAGCGCACAGCTGTCCCAGCTGGAGCGCGAGCGCTTGGAGCGATTGGGGATACCACCTCCCGGGGGACCCCCCGGTCCGCCCACGGGCCCGCCCGGTGGGCCACACGTTCCGCATCACCCCGCGCACGCAGCCCAGCTCGAAGCAGCCGAACGTTTGGCCTTGGCCACGGATCCTATGGTAAGTTTCCCATCCGCACGGACACCCTTGATAATTGCGGATTAGGTACGGCTACAGATGGCGGGAATATCGCCGGAGTACCACGCCCACACGCACGCCCACACTCACGCCCACACTCACCTCCACCTCCACTCGCAGCAGCAGCAAGCGCAGCAGGAGGCGGCCGCGGCCGCCGCAGGATTCCCTCTT
Organism: Photinus pyralis; assembly: GCF_008802855.1. Classification (NCBI taxonomy): domain Eukaryota; kingdom Metazoa; phylum Arthropoda; class Insecta; order Coleoptera; family Lampyridae; genus Photinus; species Photinus pyralis. The sequence continues at coordinate 11,994,987 of NW_022170250.1, forward strand.
CCAGGTGACCGTAACTCTTTCCCACAAGCGACCGACTAACTTTCTACATTAGGCACGCCCGGGTATCCGCGACCGAGCTTAATTCCGGGACGAGACGGTCCTCTAGGCTTACATCACCCCGATCTCCTAGGCCGACCTTACGCCGACCAATTAGCTCATCAGGTAACGAGGGGGGGGATAGATATCCGAGATCGCTAACGAAAGTCTTACAGGCGGCCGCCCACGAGCAATTGCAAAGACAGATGCTACTCGAACGGGAACGATTTCCTCCGCACCCGTCTCTGGTCGCCCAGCACGAGGAGTACCTCAGGTAAGCGTTATCTTTCACTTTGGGCGTCCTCATGAACACAGCTTGCCGCTACTGGGATCATCGCTATCGATTATATATGCGGCAAAATCTTAATGCATGGCTGTTGTGAATACAGTGAGATGCTCGCGTTCGGGGGGTTCGTTTGCACACACTTTCCCGAATTGAAAATTGAGAAAAAAACGCGCGGCTCGTTCGAGTGTCTCACCCATATTCGCCGACTTGAGTATATATAATCGTGCCCGCTTACGCTAACAAAACCATTGACACAGTTGCTGCACTCGCTAATACGTTTTGTGTCGTTATGTGTTCTCATACTTTTCTTTTCGTTCGGTTTATGAGTATTAATTTTGTCTATTGTATTTTTCATAGGTACCTTTTACGATCCAATCTACCTCCAAATTATAAAAAATAAAACCCGAGTACGATGGTTGTAGCGCGAAATAAAAATGTCAATGTCATGTTTAGCTTTTCCCTTGACATTTCTAAGACTTTTTGTTTGCAGACAACAGAGAGAAAGGGAACTTAAAGTCAGGGCGCTGGAGGAAGCCGCCAGAGGATCTAGGCCTTAACGGTTCGTTACAGACGCGCGCGTGACGCTGTAATTTAATCGTGTGCCTATTTTTTCAGAAACTAGTACGGCAGAGTACGGCGTTTCATTCCCCTTTTCTTTTGTTTTTGCGTTCAGTTTTTTTTTATGAACCGCGTACTATTTTCTATACGTAGCGAGCAACTTAGGTGTATGTCTAAATAAATGAACCGCGTACCGCTATTTCTAATTAATCAATGTATACAAGCAAAACCGTTTCATTTTTTAAATATCCTTTGCAATGATAGTACATAATTTTATAATAAAAGTGAAGATATCGATGTTAGTATTAGATAGGCCCAAACCTTAGGTGCGATAGTTGGTTGTTTTTGTTATTAATTTTTATATATAAACGAGTGGGTCAGATTGTACATAAACTCTTACAAATCTTGGTGTTTTATCTGTGTTATTTTTATTTTCGCAATCTCCTTTGTGCCTGTGACTGTATATTTCTTACTCGTTGCGTGACTGCACCGGTAAGGAAACAACCGCCTTCCTTTCCGCAGTATTAATTCGTCGAGTAAGGAATTTTTGCTATTTTTATTGTACATTATTTTAGACAAATTTTACAATGTAAATATGGGGTCGACTACTTTTTATTTATTTTTTTAATTTATTTTAAAAACGTTTTTATTTGTCCCCTCCCCCTTTCTCTTTTTTTTTCATTTAAAAATCGTCAATAAATGTTTTGCCAAAGAATTTTCATTTGAATATGATTTGAGAAAAATAAATACAAAAAAGTGTTCATCTCCTCAAACTTTCTTTGAAAATAAAAAAAATACTCTAGTTTTTAAGAAATTCAAAAATGTATAAATTTACAGTATTTAAATAAATTAATTGATTTGTATTTTAAATTTAGTCCCTCCTTCTCTCACACCGGCAACATCCCCTGATCATTTCGAAATATCCCTTCAAACTTTCAGAATACAATGTGTCTTAATTTGAGTAGGATAACATGGCTATTTTTGTTATTATTATACTTACAGATTCTCGGCTAAATTGGCAAAGTTTTGTAGTTTTTTATGTTGATAGATATTCCGATGCGATATTAAAAAAAAAATAAATTGTTTTTAAGTTCGAATTTTTTTGTAACAGGGCTATCGAAAAAAGTTGCAAGAGTCGATGGGATCAATTCAATGGACATAGAAAAAATTTTTCAAAATGGCGGTTTTTGAGATATGGACATTACCCTTATTTTAGATGGACGCCATATTGGATTTTTTGTATTACAATCAAATAATAAACATAGGTAAAATTACAATTTTCACTTTTTCTTCATAGTTGGCCAAGCAAACAATTGACATTTTGCAATGTTACAATTGTCTGGCCGGCCAGTAGTTTTATTAAAGAATTAATTAACATAAAAAAATATAATAACGGAATTTAAAATTACAGCATTCGTTATTACCTAAGCGCATTCGGCACGGTTTGGCTACTACAGCACCTTACGCAATGTATTCCTATTAAACAAATATTATATTGTAAAATGACAATTAGGCCTCTATGCTAGTTTTGTTTCCATGGCCAACTATGAAGAAACAATCACAATTGTTATTTTACCCATGTAAAAATCTAATATGGCGTCCATCTAAAATAAGGAAGTTGACGTCAATATCTCGAAAACCGCCATTTTGAATAAATGTTTTCTACGTCTATTGAATTATCCCATCGATTCTTGCAACTTTTGAAACTGTTATTTCCATTTTTTCCAATTATCTACGAAACAATTGATTTTTTTCAAAATATCGCATTGGAATATCCATGAGTATCAAAGACTACACAACTTTGTGTTAACCGAATTTGTAACTATAACAATAAGTAAGATAGCCGTTATCCTACTCAATTTAACACCCTGTATAGGTATTAATAATTATGCTGCCTCGTTGAAACGAAAAAAAAGGACCAATCCGCAACAAGTTTGGCTTTCCTGCCATTTGCAGTGGAGACATTCGGACCATTGTATGAAGAAGCAGGGAAAGCGGCGGCCCCAAATCCAGATCATAGCTGACTCGGTGCATAGGAATTGAAATAGAACGCGGGAACATTCCAATCTGGAGAGACCCTCTCGGAAATTTTTTACAATTTAGACACCCATTATGGTTAATAATAATGATAATAGTTATAGATATAATTTACGAAGGCGTAGAACGGACAAGGTATCTCAAATTATATAATCCCGAGAAAAGTCGGGATTAAAAAGTCAGGATTATACTAATTCCGAGAAAAAAGTCAGGGTTATACTAATCCTTTTTTCTCGGGATTAATATAATCCCGACTTTTTTCTTGGGATTATATAATTTGAGCTACCTTGTCCGTTCTACGCCTTCGTAATAATTACATATTGTAAACTTCATATTTTATAAACATAATTAGTAACGAACGACCCAGGGCGATCATAATTTTAGTTTTTCTATCTTGTCTGTGTACAGGGTGATCCAAATTGGATACTTTTCTTATGGAAACGCCCTTTATTTTAAGAGATAGGAAAAAATGGACCTAGGTGTCTGAAGCCCAATTTTAAAGAGAAAATCGCTGGCGCAAAAACTAATCGTTTGGCCGCTAGAGGGCGTTTCTCGAATTTAATCTATTTCCTCAATGTCCGATAACATTCTTATTATTAAAGATAATTGATTTTAGCAAAATACCACTTTTTGATGTAGACTCATTTGCGATACACGCTTTTTATACAGGGTGTTTGGATTTTCTTATGCGACCCTAAACTATATTTTTTCGTGTGGACCACCCTATATATTTTGGAGTTCTTGAAAAGAGCGTAAAATTTGATGTATCACTGCATTTTATACATTAAGAAGCTTTTGTTGTAGGCATCAAGGTTTCCATGGTGAACAAAAGATTGCAGAATTGTTTAAAACGGCAATTTCTCGGTTAGCTGTAGTGTCCATTTATACAGGGTCGCCGATAAGTTTGGAAACGATCAATTATCGGCGAAAATATACAAGATCTCGAAATATGTTTTATATAAAAGTTTTGGGGGTCTTCAATGTCTACTAGGCAGTAATAATTTTAGTTATACAGGGTTGCTCATACAGGTGCGGCACACCAAAATTGCATTTTTTTAAAATGGGACACCCGGTATATTTTTCAATATTTCAATTTTAAGTAAAATTTGTAATAAGCATTAAATTCAATCGTTTCCGGGTTATCGAGTTTTGAAAATTAACGCTATTATTTCAAAATGAACAAAAAATAATAATTGATATATCCAAATAATTATAACAAAAGAAATTCGTAATGTCACTGATTATTGTTCTTTATTCAAAACTCGAAAACGATTGCATTTATTATCGCTTTTTACAAATTATGCTCAACATTGCGAGAAAAATTTAAATATCGAACAATATACAGGATGCTCTATTTAAAAAAAAGAATATTAGCGTGCCACGCCTTTACGACCAACCCTGTATAATTAAAATTACTACTGCCTAGTAGACATTAATGAATCTCAAATGTTTAATAATATATAATAATAATCGACCGTTTCCAGACTTATCAGCGATCCTGTATATGACTTATTTGATTTATTCGCATGTGTTTTCACGTTCTTTCTTTTTTGTGTTATTTGAAATTAAAAATATTTGGAAAATAATAAACATTTCCAAATAATCAAGAAATTATCTTTTTACACAATCGGCACGATCTTTTGTTCGCCATGGAAGTCTAGATTCCTACAAGAAAAACATTTTGATGTATAAAATGCAATATTGCAAATAATATTTAATATAAATATAATAAGTGATACATCGAAATGTTCTCTTTTCAAAAACTCAAAAATATATCAGGTGGTCCATATAAAAAATATAGTTTAGGATGCTATAAGAAAAACCAAACATTCTGTATTAAAAACTGTATTGGGATGGATTTTACATAAAAAGTACTTTATGAAAGACTTTATCAAAATCAATTACCTTTAATAATAAGAAAGTTATTTGGGGGGGAGGGGGGCATTAAGGAAATCGACAAAATTCGAGACACGCCCTCTAGCGGCCAAACGATTAGTGATGGCTGAATTCGATTTTCTCTTTAAAACTCGGCTCCAGACACATACGTACGTAGGTACAATGTTTTCTCTCTTAAAATAAAGGGTGTTTGCATAATAAGTGTCCAATTTGGACCTCCCTGTACATAATAGCTCGCGAACAGTTTCGAATTTTCCAAGCATTTTTTTAGGGCGCCAATGTCTATGATCATGTAAGGTAAATTTAATCACGTGAATTATTTATTTACAACTAACAACTAACTTGAAAATGTCTAACAGCGCGAACTATTTAGTACCTACTTCGCCGTTGAAAGTGGCACTGTCTGAAACGCAATTCGCTTGGCTTATATAGCAAACTAAAGTTCTCGTACGCTTCCGAGTATTCTAAAATGTTGTCGAACAAACACGTCATATTTCCCGGAAAGATCGCCCTCACATCCGCCTTCGTTCTTTATCGCCGATGTCTAATCTTTCATGGTGCGCGATGTCTATCGGGATTTCTAGAATATTTGCTACAGTATTTTACACGCGTCAAACAGATTAATTTGTCTTGCGGTAGACTTAAAAAAGAGTTTGGATGCCTAGTATACAGGGTGCCTGTTTTTCGAGCTCCAACATGGGAATCTCGGTTATTTGCAATATGCGAAAATTCGTATGTATATTCAGATGTTGGCGAGATTTTTGAAATTTTCAATTTTAGATTTTCCCTTGTATTTCGAAAACGCATTATTAAATCACTTTTATCAGGAATCCAAATATGTTATCGAAAAATTCAAGGCACTCTAGACTTGAAAGTTACAGTAGATAACTTTTTTATTTCTTATGGCAGCCATATTGAATTTGAGCATTTTTGAATAAAGCTCGTTTATCTGATTCAAATTATGAAATGATACTGTATGTGTTAATCCTCTACAGGGAGCTGTACCTAAACGATTCTGAGAAAGTGAAATAGGTAGATGTTTTTGAAAATTTCTGCTTAGGAGGTAGTGACCTTTGCATTTCTTTATATTGTATTTGTGTTTGTATGTCGCATTTTATATTTACTGTTTGTTTCAACCTTTGATTTTGAAGTTGATCGTATTTGACCTTTATGCTGATTCATGTGTTTGATACCGTTAATCTTTTGTCTGAAATCGCGTTAATTTTGGGTGTAGTGTTTGTCAACTTAGATATATTCTATTTTTGATCATTCTTTTAAACATGTGGAACGAATTGTTTGATGTGTACTGACTTGTTCGTAAACTAACATTTTCGCTTTGAACAGACGGTCAGGGGGGTGGAAAAAACTGTAACCAAACGAGTTAGGACACTCTATACCTGGACTGATATTGATAATGAACTGTATGCTCGAGACCACGAACGAGGGGTTAGTTATCTATCTCGAGGGCGAGATTCCGCTATGTATCAAACTTTTTGTAAAATTGGAAAGGTCTTTTTGGATTGCTATATCTAGGAGAGCATTGATATCGCATTAAAAGTACGGCTTTCGCAATCGATTTAATAACAAACTTGGTATAATATATACAAATAAACGGATATGTCTAAACGAGTTAATTACACGCGGCCTGATGGCTGAGCAACTGGGAGGCGGGTATGAGATCCGAGCAGAATTCGCACGGCAACTCGACGTCCGGCGATCCGGGCTCGGGCGAAAGTAGGAAGCTCATGTCGTCGATCTCGCGCCGCTGATTGTAACGGGCCAGGTCGGGACGGCAGCCGGTCTCGTGCTCGATCAGCTCCTCGTGCGGGATCGGCGTGCCGCAAAACTCGCACGGAATCACGAGGGCGGTGGGCGGATTGCGACGGGCGCGGTAACGCGGGACCGCCCCGGTCGAACGTATCGGCGCGGTGATGCTGGCCGAGTCGTGAAGCAGGTTTCTTATGTACTCGGTCTTGCAGTCGAGTCGGCGCGATATCTCTCGGCTCGTCTCCAATTTTTCGCCGGTGCTGCTCGTGGTGGAGAGCATGGAACGACCGGGCGGGTGCGACGAGTATATCGGAAAGTCGAGGTCGGTCATTAGAGCCGTTAGCGGTACGGGACGGCGAGAGGTCTGGGGGGCGGGTCGCGTCCCCGAGCCGACGTACCCGTGATTGCTATCGAGGTGCAGCTGCCGGTACTTGAACATGACGTTCTCCCCGCAATCTTGGCACTTTTCGGTACGAGCGCCGCAGTAGTCTTCGTGCTCGCCCAGCTCGAATTTGGGCAACTCGATTTCGCAGTACTGGCACGGGAGTAAATCTTTCGGCGGCGGTGGTCGTTTCCCGGGAGGCTCCTTTGCTTTGGAATGACCTACGGTCTCACCGATGTTTGTGAACTTTTCCAGTCGTTCCATGCGTTTTTCCTGACGCTGTTGCGACTTCTTATCCTCGATCTCTTTGCGTGCGGTAAAATACGAGCTCTGCTCTATTTTGGTTGGAGGCACGGTAGGCTTTACGATCGGCTTCGCTTTCGGCACACAGGTCTTTGCGTGCTGCTGAAACTCGTTCTTCGGTATCGGCTCCTTGCACGTGCCGCACAAGGTGATGTTGCGAGCACAATGCGCCGTGTGCATGACATAGTTATAGTGCGGTATCTCGCGCTTGCTACAACTTCCGTTTAACAAAGAGCTCGGCCACAAATGAGTAACTTACCAGTTCGCGCAGACCTCCAATTCGACGTTATCGGCCATTTTCCTAATTCACTGGAACAAAAGCTAATCGGTTACTGCATGGAAAGGCCAACTAAAAAGGTCAACTAAAAATATAGTCCAAGCAGAATTAGCATAAAGTGGGATAAAGTCTCTTACCTTCCCGGATATTTTGGGATTACCTTTAAACATCCAAAACTTATTTCTGGAACATTTTAATTTCGCATCCACTATTTTTATATCAAACGTAATTCGTGAACGTAATACAAATAAATCAATTTAACGGTTAAAAAAAAACTTATTCCTGCTATGCGCCGTTACTCATTCCCGATAATGCCTAATCTTCCCCTTCTATTAAAGAAGATTGGTTCATGAATAAAAACCTTGTTCACTTATCAGTAATGCATAATAAGATAAACTGCATTTAGATTTAGCATTGTCCTTCCGCCCGGTACATACGTGAGTAGTTCAAAAGTAACACAATGATGGCGAACAGTAGTTCTAGTCGTACAAGAAGTAGTTTGAAAGTATCGCGTGAGTAGTTTATTTGATCCATTTCATGAAAAAGAGTGTTTTTCCACATTTTCTTAGGCCCTTTCTCATTCGTTTCTAGGTCATTTCCCGGGGAAAAATCTAGAAATCACTGGGAAATCGACACAACGCCCTTTAGTGCAGATGCTGTATAAATCCTCATACAGGGTGTTTCCGAAATCTACTTGCATAAAAAATGTAGACATAGGGAAAAACAATACACCTAAATCCCTATGTCTACTTTTTAATAAATAACACCGTATACGACTCTTAGAAAAGGCCTAGGAAGCTCTTAATAAAACTGCTCCAGATAGTTTTGTAAATCCCTAGAAAGTCCCGGAAGGCGCTTAACTTAAAGCGAACATAACAGCACGATCGATTGCTTTAAAAATAGGGTGTGAGGGAGGTAAGGAGGGACGTTTTTTTCATTAACAATTCTGACTGTGGCTCAAATACCACCAGGCGCTCTAGGAGATACTCACATAAGTGCTTTCAATTGCTTCCCCCATTAAAAAAACACTTCAACAGTCTTAAATGTACAACAAAAAAATGGCGAACATTACAAATAGCATTTACTTTTGTTGAAATGCTCAAATTTCAGCAACTCAATTTCGCAGTACGGCCCCGGGAGTAAACCTCTCGCCGTGGTTGTTTCGCGGGTGGCTCTTTTACTTTGGAATGACCTGCCGTCTCGCCAATATTTGTGAACCTTTCCAGCCGTTCCAGGCGCCTCTTTCGACGCTGTTGCGACTTCTTATCCTCGATCTCTTTGCGCGCTGCAAAATACGGGCTTTGCTCTATTTTGGTTAGCGGAATCACGACCGGTTTCACTTCGGGCATGCAAGTCTTCGCGTGCTGCTGAAACTCGTTCTTGGGTATCGGCTGCTCGCAGGTGTCGCACAGGGTGATGTTGCGAGCACAATGCGCCGTATGCATGACGTAGTTACAGGGCGGTATTTCGCGCTTGCTGCAACTTCTGCGTAACAAAGAACTCGGCCAACAAGTGGACAACTTACCAGTTCGCGCAAATTTCCAATTCGACGGTATCCGCCATTTTTCTATTTCGGAGATAATAGGGATGACTAATGTGTATGATAAGATAAATAATCTGTTTTCGTTACGCTTGGTGCAAATGGACAAAAACATATACAAATACATAACAGATATGATATTGCGCCTGCGGGCGGAGTTGTGGGGATTTTCTCTTTCAATGAAGTGCCTTTTTGTTGAATTTGTTAACAAAATGTGGCGTTCTGCGGTTGGTTGTACCACAACTTTTTATAACGCGAGCGACCCATTTCTTCATATTTTGCGCAGGTCCGTAGCCAGGATGAAGTGGCAGAGGTGGCAAACAGCTTTCTAGGTGGGCGGAAGAAAAAAGCATTGAGTACTGAGTACCAGCTCTCTACAGATCAAAGGCTAGAAATGACAAATTGGACAATCTTTAACGTGTCATTGCTATCCTTTGAGGTTTATTTATCCTCGCTAAGGTAATAAATAATTAATACTATCGTAGATGGGGCCAGACCATGCTCCAGGTGCTGGCTACGGGCCTGATTTTGCGTTTACGTTTATAATTTCAACTTTCTCCCATAAACAATTACAATGAAGAAATTTTAGTAAACAAATCCCATAAGAATTTCACTTTAAATTCAAATTTTAAGCTTCGCATGACGTCATGCGCGGATATAAACAATGGCGGGGAACAGTAGTTCTAGTCATATAAGAAGTAGTTTGAGTGTCGCGTGAGTAGTTTATTTGACCCATTGCAGAAAAAGAAAGTTGAACTGTTCTCCAGGGCTGGACTGCACATGCACATTTAGGGTACCGGGAAAATTCCCAGAGCCCTTCACTATTTTTAAAAACTCATAAGCACTCAAAAGACCCACCTTTTAGAGAGAAGAGAGGATCGTAAGGGTTCCAAAAGCTTCTGAAGATTCTTAATGCTCTTCGAAACTGTTTCAAACGCTCAAAAGAGGGATTTCTAAAGGCTTCAAAGTGCAGTGGCGTATTTACGGGGGGGGGGGGGGACGGGGATGAAGGGGATATATGCCCCCCACCCCCACCCACCCCCAGAAGAATTGAGTTATCATCATAGCTATTAGGTATTTAGGTAATACTCCGCTATCCGCTTCGCCCACTTTAAAATAAAGGCAATAAATATATAGGTATATATAGGAGCAATTTTGGTTTTGGTTAAAGTCTAATTAAAGTCACTAAAATCTAAATATTCTGTAGTATTCACTATTCAGTGACTGATCAGTGTTGGCAGTCAACGATTTGGCTATTCGGCATCGATCGGCAATTCGCTACATTGATGCCCAAAATAACAAATAGGTATCAGGTACTTAGTACTGCTACTGAGGTGAGGTACCTGCGTCCTGCCTTTCACAAAATGACGAAAATAAGACTTAAATTTTAAAAACAGGAATTTTTGTTGGCCAGAACTTTTGATTGAGACGTCTAATCGAAAAAGTACGAATCGTTTTGGATTCTACGCACACAAATTAATAAGAAAAAGTTTTTTCCCGAGAAATTTTGGTGCAGTCGATTTTTGGTAAAAAAGGAAGGTAATAACTGCCTTTTTTTTGCCCAGAAAAAAAATTGTCTCAGATCGACCGGAAAAAAATATTTTCTTATAGAATGTGGCCTGTAGAATCCATAATTTCAAACAGTTCCAAGATCGGACTACTAGATCAAAAGTTACAGCCCTTTGAATTTTTTGTCGAAATTGGTTTTTTGCCCATAAATATACCTATTATTCAAAGTTTTCGTTGACTAATTAAAGCAAAAGCAATAAAGGGGCCTGTCAGCAGTAAGAAATAAAATACCGTTCTAATCTAATCTTTTTCGCCTGCAGCTCAGCAACCTGCAACCCAATTTCTATTTCTTACCCCCCCCCCCTTCTAGTACGCCAGTGGTGACTGTATGTGCCACGAACTTGTTTAATCCCCCCCAGAATAAATTTCTACGTACGCCACTGTCAAAGTGTATAGTATTTTCAAAAGCCCCTAAGGACATGCAAAACTAATAAAAGTCGTTGAATTCTCATCTCAAACTTCTTAACATTTACTTGGATCAGATGAATATAATCAACGAGGAGTAGTTTCTGCTCCTAACAGGCGGAGAATCAATTATTACATTGTTGTACAATTTCTACCAGGAGAACATAATGACTGTGGAGCTGTTTTTCCACCTACAGATACATTTAACCCATTTAGAAATACAATAAAATAAAAAATTGAATTTAAAAACTATTTGCATTCGAAATGTTATTTAAATGAGAAAATTCCGGAAAACTTCAAACTATTTCCATAGCTCTGGAAAACTTTTAGCTTTCCAGGACCTTATAACGCTGGAAAACACTTTTTGCGTCTCTCTAGAACGGTCTAGATTTTTTTTTACAATGTAGGTCCTTTCTAAACCGTTTTCAGACCTTTTTCCAAAATTTCTCCAGAAACATGTGCACCTAGAAACACTGGAGACATTCAGGGAAATCGACACAATACTCTACTGATACTGCATAAATCAAAGTTGGGTGCGCTACTTTTTCTGTCCGGTCGTCTGTCCGAGGCCTTATCTATTCCACAGTTTTCAATCTATTTAGTTCGTTCTTTTTACATGCTACTGGCACCTGAGCGAAAGAAAATCTTGACGCAATTTTCTTATTTACTAATATATTTTGCTGAAACCACAAGTGCTTCTGTAAAGGCAAACATATCGCATATTGTAAAAATTAAATGTGCGCATGCGTAATGCCAACTTTATAATTTGACATTTTAACCATAGATGCTGCTAGTAAAGAAACACATATGACGCTCTAAAAAGGCATTGCAAGGTCCTAGAAAGTTCCGCCGGAGGGCGTCCGCGATCAAACGGACCTCCTAGCTGTCATAATAATAATAATAATTTAAAGGCACATAAGATGCAGAAGTTTCCTGAGGATAGTTTTCGAAGGCCTCCTTTGTACTTTGACTAAAAGCGTTTGAAATTTCAAATTTTGTCTACGTCCACCCTCGGCGAGGTTACTGTTTTGCCCCCCCCCCCCCCCCCCCATTAAAAACACCTCCCAACAGTCTTAAATTTACTATTTACAAAAAAAATGGCGAACATTATTACAATAGCAATTGTTTCTTCTGCCTCTTTTCCGAAATTTTGTTCTTCAAATCCTGCTTGATGCTGTACGTCGAGTACGCGACCTCCTCGTCGTATTTGAGCGTCGTCGTCGACGTGTAGCTGTGATCGGTGTACTCCGTCTTGCATCTGATCGCCGAGGTCTCGAGAAGTTTCTTCGGCGAGGGCGCTGCCGACTTGTTCTTGATCTGGAGCTGCTCCTCGTAGGTGTGGTTCTTGACGTGCTTCCTCAGGCTGCTCGGGTCCGTGTACTTCTTCTGGCAGCCGTGGACCTGACAGGCGTAGGGTTTCTGCAAAGGGTCGGTTAGTCGAGGCGGAGGTTTCGCGTGGGATTACCGTGTCGAAGTGCGTGCGCTGGTGTTTCGCGCGGTCCGAGCTGTTGGAGAAGCTCTTTTTGCAGCTGGAGAACTGGCAGAGATAGGGACGTTCGCCCGTGTGGCTGCGCTGGTGTATTTTTAGGTTTTCCAAGCGTGAGAACGCCTTGGTGCAGCCTTTGAACTGAACCCACTGTTAGTTGACATTTTGGGAAAAGGTGGTACTTACGGGGCATTTGTTGGGCTTTTCTCCGCTGTGGACGCGCATGTGGATTAGAAGTTTGTAGCGGGCGTTGAACGGTTTTGTTTTTCGTGGGCAGTTGCTCCAAAAGCACGTGAACTCTTCGCCTGCAAGTGTTTGGGGATTAATCGGTGGGTGGATCGCATACGGAATAGTTACCTCTTTTGATTTCTACGTGATTTTTCTCGATGTGGCGTACTAAGGACGACTGGCAATCGTAGAGCTGGTAGCAGTCCTCCCACTTGCACAGCAAGTGCTTGGTATCTTCGTAGTCGGTGCTCACTTCCGACTCTTGGCTTTCGGAGTCGTACCGCTGGGCGCGTATGGGGTAGATGAGGATGCTACTGGAGCTCAGAAGAGGATCGTTGCGTAAAAGTGCAGTCTCCTGGTCGACAACGATTTGGTTGGTCAGATCGCTTTGGTAATCGAAGTTGTTGGTAATTTTTCCACCGATCAGATGCCCGAAGGACGCCGGCGTCGTCGCGTGGTCACCGAAACGCAGCGACCCCGGCTCCGTGTAGCGGAGGAAGTTTGTAAAGTCGGGCGCCTCGACCGGCTGCTCGGAGAAGGCCTCGTCGTCGTCGTCGCAGAACTCCAACGGAAAACTGTCGATGTCGAAGGAGGAGTTCGAGAGTGTTTCGCACAAATCGGACAGGTCGATGTCGTCGAGGTCCGAGCTTTGCTGGCCGAAGGGCAGGGGGACGAAGAACGGGGGGTCGCCCTTTAGCTGACGATCGAAGCATTGCGAAAAGCTGTCGAAGTCGAAGTTCGAGCACGTCTCGTTTTCGTTGTCGTTTTCGAATAAGTAATTGTCGACGACGAAGTCGTTTTCGTACGAGTCGATGTTGTTGAAGCAATTCTCGTCGAAGTTGCTCAAAATTTGCTCGTGATTATTAAATTGGGCGTCGTAAAATGCGGCCGTGAATTTTTCCGCGAGCTCCGCTTGCGTATGCATCATGTAGAAAAATCACTGAACCGAACCGCGAAAGCACTTGTGTCATATGGAGGGTTGTTTTAATACTGATATAAGCTATAATAAGACGTTTGAAATTCATTAACATCTGTCGAGGTTTAAAAGTGCCGCAAAAAACCAAACACTGCTCGCACTCCCTCTCGCTCTTTTGTTTTTATCGCGCATTGTTAACCCCGCGTGTTGCGTAACCCGAAAATGGCGGGAGAACTTTGCACGTGTGGTTTTTCAAATTTTTTCCCTTCCCCCTTCGACTATTGCGACGAGGAGACGCATCGGCGTTACCATCTTCTGCAATTGTAAAAGTAAAATTCGAAAAAAAATGCTCATTATTCGAGTTTTTGTGAGGACTTGGCTCGCTTCGAACACGTGTTTCGACAGTCTGGAAAGGAGTAAAAAAGAATTGAAAAACAAAAAATTACGCTCGCTGTGTGGATGGGAGGTTGGATGCTAGAGTTATTTTATATTTGTATAAAATATTATGATAAAAACCAGCTGCATCTCTTGTGACACGTTAATAGTGTTTCGGTTTTTTTTTTTGGTACGCTCGCTTTGTTCTTGACGAGCTTATTATAGCATCTTGTCCTACTAGGAGATGAAATTGTAAAAATAGAAGTCCATATTTACACTTTCGGCAACCTACCTGGACGAAAATGGCACATGTGCATAAGTAGGTACTCAAATTTGTGCTGGAAAACTCAGAATTTTTGTTGTAGTGTGGTTTGCAGATCGGCAGGCGCTCCTTCCGGGGTTAAAGGTGAATAATCTTACATTTGCCAAAACACACCATTGAATTGCACTTGTAAATGACGAGTCCAACGGAACCAGAAGGTTTTATGAAAAAAAATATTTATGTTCTCCTGATTCTTGCATTCGAAAAGGTGTGAAAACTAATGACGCACCTGTGTTATGCTTTCCTGATACAAGTTTCCCTTTACAGTACGAAAAATTGCCTAAAAGTCAACGTAAACAATTACCTTCTTACCTTTTATGGTGTCCTGATTCACACAAATATTGTGCATGAAATTTATTGACGGGCGCAGGTCCTCCAGATCCCAATTTCGCATCTTAGTGCAAGTAAAGGGTTATGGAAATTAAGAACATACCTCCTCTCACGTTTTATGATCTCCTGACACAAATTCCCATTAAAAGGTGTGAAATTTACTGATGGACGATTATCCGGATTTATTTTTACGTAAGTTGATCTCAATTTCGCATCAAACAGCACGTAAAAGGGTGTGAAAAATATTGCCGAGCAACCTTATGGTCTCCTGATACAAATTTCCTCAAAAATTGTGCTTAAAAAGTGTAAAATTTATTTACGGGCTGTTTCTCGCACACTACGTCCTCTGGATTTCAATTTCGCATAAAGTGCACGTAAACGGGGTGTGAAAATTATTTACGAGCTGCATTTATAGTCTCCTGACACAAATTCTCTTGAAATTTGTACGAAAAAAGGTGAGATTTTATTAACGAGCGGTTTCTCGCATATTTTGCGACTTTTTTGTCGCATATCTACGCCTTCTGGATCCCAATTTCCCATCAAAGTGCACGTAATAAGGTGTGAAAATTATTGACGAACACCTTCTCACCTCTTATAGTATCCTGATACAAATTCCCTTAAGTAATGCGTAAAAATTTATTAACGAGCAGGTTCTCGCATATTTTTACGTACTCTGGATTCCAATTTCGCATTAAAAGTGCACGAAAATGTGTCTGAATGTGATTGCCGAACTCCCTTTCACCTCTTATGGTATCCTGTTACAAATTCCCTTAGCAGATGTGTAACAAACATCTGAAATTTATTGACGGGCAGTTTCTCGCATATTTTTCTGGATCCCAATTTTGCATCAAAGTGCAGGTAAAAGGGTGTGAAAATTATTGACGAACACCCTCTCACCTCTTATGATTATTCCGATACAAATTCCCGTAAGGAATGTGTAAAAAACCATTTGAAACTTATTAACGGGCAGCTTCTCGCATATTTTTAGGTCCTTTGGATCCCAATTTCGCGTTAAAGTGCACGTAAAGGGATGTGAAAGTTAAGGATATACACCCTCGCACTTTTTATGATCTCCTGGCACAAATTTCCATATAAAGATGTGAAATATATTGACGAGCTGTTTCCCGAATATATTTTTACGTCATTTGGATTCCAATTTCGCATTAAAGTACACGTAAAAAGGTGAGAAAATTATTAACGAGCTCCCTCTCACCCCTTATGGTATCCTGATACAAATTCCCATAGGAAATGTGTTTTTAAAAAACATCTGGAATTTAGTAACGGGTAGTTTCTCGCATATTTTTACGTTCTTTGGATCCCAATTTCGCTTCAAAGTGCACGTAAAAGGGTGTGAAAATGATGACGAGCACCTTCTCACCTCTTATGGTATCCTGATACAAATTCCCTTAAGAAATGTGTAAAAAAAAACATCTGCAATTTATTGACAGGCAGCTTCTTGCAATATTTTTACGTTCTTTTGGATCCCAATTTAGCATTAAAGTGCACGTAAAAGGTTGTGAAAATGATTGACGAACTCCCTCTCAACTATTATGGTATCCTGATATATTCCCTTAAGAAATGTGTAAAAAAAACATTTGAAGGATTATTGACGGGCACCTTCTCGCATATTTTTAGGTCTTGTGAGTCCCAATTTCGTTTTAAAGTGCACGTAAAAGGGTCTAAAAGTCATTGAAGAACTCCCTCTCACATCTTATGGTAACCTGATACAAAATCTCTTAAGAAATGTGTAAAAAACATCTGAAATTTATTGAAGGGTGGTTTCTCGCATATTTTTACGTCGTTTGAATCCCAATTTCGCTTCAAAGTGCACGTAAAGGGATGTGAAAATGATTCGTGAACACCCTCTCACCTCTTATGGTATCCTGATACAAATCCCCTTAAGAGATGTGTAAAAAACATCTGAAATTTATTGACTGACAGTTTCTCGCATTTTTGTAAGCCCTGTGGGTCCCAATTTCGCATTAAAGTGCACCTAAAAGAGTGAGAAAAGTATTACCGAACACCCACCCTTCTTTACTCTTTTATAATGATTTCCAGAGAGATCTCTAGGTTCTTTGGGGACATGTCTAAGGGCGTATAGCAATGGAACATGCCTCGAAAGTTCGAAGAGCTTATGGAAACGCTTAAGAATAGACACTAGGAGACAGCTTGTTAACGTTTTCTTGAGTAATGGGGCGCAAATTAGCGCTTTTCCAGAGTATTTAAACGTCTTAACTGAAAGAAAAGAAGGTAAATAGTGATTTTCAGAAATCATCAATTTTCCGCCATTTATTTGTATATATGCCTTTACGAATTACATGTAAACACGCCATTATAGTTTGCTTGTGTTAATGTGCTGCCATCTATTGGAGACGCCACCAGATAATAACTAACCTTAAAATAATCCAAAAAGTTTAAAAGTCATTGTTTGAATTATTCATAAATAAACCACCTTTACGGGAATATTTCGTTTAATTTTCGTTTTAAAATAAAATTGGAAATGTCTACAAGAAAGCTGCTAGACTTTAGGAACCTGTTGAGTGAATCGAAAAACATCGCAATCCTAACAGGGGCCGGCGTATCGGCGGAGTCCGGTATTGGCACCTTTCGGGGCCCCTCGGGAATGTGGAGGACTCATAACGCCGTCGATTTGGCGACACCTACGGCGTTCGCCTCAAATCCGTCGCTCGTATGGGAGTTTTATCAGTGGCGACGGTCCGTCGCGTTCAACGCCAAGCCCAACGACGTACGCTTACTTCTCGACCGGTCCCCGAGTCTAAACTGACTTGTTTCAGGCCCACCTGGCGCTCGCGAAATTCGAAGAGCGCTGCAACCGGGAGAATCGGCAGTTCACCTTACTAACGCAAAACGTCGACGGTTTACACATTAAAGCCGGTTCGAAGAACGTTCTCGAGATTCACGGCTCGATACGGAAAGTCGTGTGTACAAAGTGCAAGTTTGTCGACGAAAATTTGGACCAGCCGATCTGCGAGGCGCTACGAGGAAGAGGGTAACTGTCCCGACGCTTCCGTAAGGGTTGTAATACGATTGTAGGGATCCTAACGGGGGAAATCAGAGCGCGATTCCGGTCGGCGAATTGCCGAAGTGCAAGAGATGCTCGTCTTTGGTACGGCCGTTCGTAGTCTGGTTCGGGGAGAATTTAGATCGCGACGTTCTGAAGAAGTGCCGTAAGGTTACGCGTGGGACCGGTGGCGTTAATCGTCCTCGATTTTAGGTAAGGTCGTGGAGACCTGCGACTTGTTTCTCGTGGTGGGAACGTCGTCGGTCGTATATCCGGCGGCTTCGTTTGCGCCGTTCGTCGCCGATAGAGGGAAGCCGGTTGCCGAATTTAACATCGAGGATGAGCCTGCGTCTTCGACATTTCAGTGAGTCTGATGATGGGGAAAGGATGTTGGTGGATAATTCGCGTAGGTTTTACTTTGCAGGACCGTGCGGAACTACCTTACCGGCGGCTTTGAGTGAAGAGTGATTGGTGGTGGATTTACCAGTGGGGACCAATGCCTCCATTTTTTATTGCATATCAAATAAATATATTAAAGCAAAAAGTGACCTTAGCTTAAGTATACCATGTACCAGGAGAATGTAATGTTGGAGGAGGTGTTTTTGCTCCTAATACACAGACCGTCAGTTTGCAAACTTTTGGCTACCAACAGAACTTGATAGATGTGGAGGTCTTTCCATTAACCACTGATCCTAAGAAGCCGAAGGGTACAAAGATCGAAAAATGTCATAGCATGAGAAGAAAAGCAGCGGGATCTGAAGAACTTAGATGCTAAGTGATCCACGAATCAGAAAAGTTTAAATAATTAAAAGAGGAACGGAGAAGAGAACCTGCAACATTTAGAGAATGAGACAAGTACTAATAATCCCAAGAAATTCAAGGAAAACCTGATGAGCCTGGAAAATCTCCAGAGATTTTAGGGGTCTGAATGCTTAGAAGTGACGGAAAAATCTTGAAGATTCAGCGTTCCTCGCGCACATCCCTTATTTTATAAACAAAAAGATCTTGTTCCTGTTCCTATTTAAACTCCGGTAAGTGTTTTACTACATCATAAACCTTCGCGGTCATACTTAACTTTTTCTCCTCTCGCCAGAAGTTCACGCTTTGGATTCTTCTAGAGCCGTAGTAGACGGTGGCGACACTAGAAAGTGTAATTTTTGATTGGTTGTTGAGTTCGGCGGCCATGTTGCATCGAGTATATCAAATGTTTTATTATACGTATAAGCATTGTTTAAACAAAAGACAGTGGTATAAGCCACACGTCATACATGTATTGTGTGTTGCCTACTTTTAAATTGAATTTTCGAGGTAACTGCGTCATCTATTATTTATATTGCGATTTAAAATGACGGAAAAGGGAAAAATTTGTTTTTTAAAGGTGGGTTCATAGCTCTCCGTTCATCCGTTGCGTTGGTCTGTCAAACGGATAATGCATTTTATTAAGGTTCATAGCAATCCGTCCACATTGTACATTTGCAACATATAACCATAACCTAAATTTTATTTTGTACTGTACCCTCCGTGATTTTCAGTATGTAAAAATGGTACGAATGTAAGAGCACGTTGCTATCTGATTATTACCGTGAAGAACGAATAGGCGAACACTGTTAACGTACCAAACATAACCTCACTCTTGTTAAAAACGGACCAACGGAAACGTAAATGTTCAACTTCAACCAACTTTTCCGTCGTAAACGGACGACGTACGATTTAAAAATTTGCTGTCTTCTGATTGGCTAACGGACAAACGGAAACGTAAGAACGGAGAGCTATGAACCCACCTTAAGTCTTTCGCGTACAATTTTTTGGAAAGTATCATTTAATGCAAACTTTGTCCTGATAATAACAAAGGCAACAATAGAATTATTTAATGTGGTGCAGTCGTTCTCAAGTGATACTGTGCGTAGATATATTTCGGTGATCCATTTTTATTTAAATATTCAGTGATATTCATGTAGAAGTAGACATAGGGATAGGGATTTCCTATGTCTACTTTTCTATTTTTATTCGGTGAACTACCATTTTCAAAGTTTATTTTTGCAATATAATTTATTCCTGACTTAAATTTCAGAGCTTTCACAATCTTAATAATTGCGATCATTACTAAACCAACTTTTCACAATTTCAGTGTTTCATTTTACGTTCCTTCCCTACTGTGCTTCAGGTCAAAGCGTTGTGTACAACTAACGTAAGGGGGTCCTGCCTTAGTTGTTTGATCTCGTGATTCTCTATCTTTAATAATAACAAAGTTACCCATGCAATTCCACCCGATCTGGGACACACTGTATGTAACAATCAGGATCCGCGCATGCGCAACGCCAACTTTGTTTATTTATGAAGAAATTTCTTTGAAATTTTAACCATAGATGCCTCTAGTAAAGAAAAACAGCGCACATCAGGGATTACTAGATCAAAAGGGCGGTAACATTAAATATGTCATTTATTTTAAAAATAATGTTACCAATAACGTAAAGTACGAAAGAATATGAATTAAATGCGATAAAATATGTCAAAATTAAAACAAAACACTAATACCGTCTACAATTGATATCAAAATAGCACAAACCAATTACATCGTAAATAATAATAATAATAATACATCAACTTTAGATATAGAGTTCTTTATAAGAATAACGTTTGTTTTTTGTTTATAATTGAAGCGCCAACTGCGTTTTGCTGTCCTCCTCCTCGGGCGGTACGGGTTCCTCGTCGCTTACGTACTCCTTAACGACCGGCGGAGTGGCTTCGGCGGCCTCCTCCGTCTCCGGGTTAATTCCGAGCTGCTTCAGCAGCTGCTCCTTGGCGTGGACGTGCATGTGGCGTTTCAAGACGAAGCGCTTTTTGTACGCGTACGAGCAGATTTGGCATTTGTACGGTCGACGGCCTTGGTGCATCTTCATGTGGACCTTTAGGCTGTTCTTGTTGTTGCAGCGGTAGGTGCAGTCGTTGCACTGGTACGGCTTGACGCCGGTGTGTATGCGGATGTGGACCGCCAGCGCGGAGTTCGAGCTCGAGCTGTAGTCGCAGTAGGTGCACTTGAAGGGCGTCTCGCCGGTGTGAGTGCGGAAGTGGACCTTTAGGCTCGACTTGTTGCTGCAGCGGTACGGGCACTCGCTGCACCTGTACGGCTTTTCGCCGGTGTGGGTCCGCATGTGGACGACGAGGGCGGAGTTCGCCGACGTTTTGNTTGCTATCTGATTATTACCGTGAAGAACGAATAGGCGAACACTGTTAACGTACCAAACATAACCTCACTCTTGTTAAAAACGGACCAACGGAAACGTAAATGTTCAACTTCAACCAACTTTTCCGTCGTAAACGGACGACGTACGATTTAAAAATTTGCTGTCTTCTGATTGGCTAACGGACAAACGGAAACGTAAGAACGGAGAGCTATGAACCCACCTTAAGTCTTTCGCGTACAATTTTTTGGAAAGTATCATTTAATGCAAACTTTGTCCTGATAATAACAAAGGCAACAATAGAATTATTTAATGTGGTGCAGTCGTTCTCAAGTGATACTGTGCGTAGATATATTTCGGTGATCCATTTTTATTTAAATATTCAGTGATATTCATGTAGAAGTAGACATAGGGATAGGGATTTCCTATGTCTACTTTTCTTTTCTATTTTTATTCGGTGAACTACCATTTTCAAAGTTTATTTTTGCAATATAATTTATTCCTGACTTAAATTTCAGAGCTTTCACAATCTTAATAATTGCGATCATTACTAAACCAACTTTTCACAATTTCAGTGTTTCATTTTACGTTCCTTCCCTACTGTGCTTCAGGTCAAAGCGTTGTGTACAACTAACGTAAGGGGGTCCTGCCTTAGTTGTTTGATCTCGTGATTCTCTATCTTTAATAATAACAAAGTTACCCATGCAATTCCACCCGATCTGGGACACACTGTATGTAACAATCAGGATCCGCGCATGCGCAACGCCAACTTTGTTTATTTATGAAGAAATTTCTTTGAAATTTTAACCATAGATGCCTCTACACCTTTTCCACTTTTATTCGAGAAGTTGTAAATTGTATTTGAGAATTGTTACTTGTATTTGAGAAAACATCAAAGTAGATGAGAATAGTCAGTTGGATTTGAGAAAACAACAAATGTAGTTGAGAATAGTCAATTGTATTTGAGAAAGTATCATTTAATTTTAAGAAGTCGTTATTTGTATTTCAGAATTCAGAATGTAATATTAAGAATCAAATTTTTATAATCCCGCTACTGTATGTAGTCCCGCAACAGCAGCAGCAGCATCAGGCTGTGTTATACATGTGATTTTGTTTTTCTCTTTTTCAATTGATTCTCAAATACATTTTACCATTTCTTGAATACAATTTACTATTCTCAAATTCATTTGATGCCTTCTCAAATACAAATCACTATTCTGAACTACATTTGTTGTTTTCTCAAATACATTTTACTATTCTCAAATACAATTGATACTTTCTCAAATTAACTTTATAGTTTCTCGAATAAAAGTGGAAAAGGTGTAGTAAAGAAAAACAGCGCACATCAGGGATTACTAGATCAAAAGGGCGGTAACATTAAATATGTCATTTATTTTAAAAATAATGTTACCAATAACGTAAAGTACGAAAGAATATGAATTAAATGCGATAAAATATGTCAAAATTAAAACAAAACACTAATACCGTCTACAATTGATATCAAAATAGCACAAACCAATTACATCGTAAATAATAATAATAATAATACATCAACTTTAGATATAGAGTTCTTTATAAGAATAACGTTTGTTTTTTGTTTATAATTGAAGCGCCAACTGCGTTTTGCTGTCCTCCTCCTCGGGCGGTACGGGTTCCTCGTCGCTTACGTACTCCTTAACGACCGGCGGAGTGGCTTCGGCGGCCTCCTCCGTCTCCGGGTTAATTCCGAGCTGCTTCAGCAGCTGCTCCTTGGCGTGGACGTGCATGTGGCGTTTCAAGACGAAGCGCTTTTTGTACGCGTACGAGCAGATTTGGCATTTGTACGGTCGACGGCCTTGGTGCATCTTCATGTGGACCTTTAGGCTGTTCTTGTTGTTGCAGCGGTAGGTGCAGTCGTTGCACTGGTACGGCTTGACGCCGGTGTGTATGCGGATGTGGACCGCCAGCGCGGAGTTCGAGCTCGAGCTGTAGTCGCAGTAGGTGCACTTGAAGGGCGTCTCGCCGGTGTGAGTGCGGAAGTGGACCTTTAGGCTCGACTTGTTGCTGCAGCGGTACGGGCACTCGCTGCACCTGTACGGCTTTTCGCCGGTGTGGGTCCGCATGTGGACGACGAGGGCGGAGTTCACCGACGTTTTGTAATCGCAGACCGTGCACTGGTACGGCGTTTCGCCCGTGTGGACGCGCAGGTGCACCTTGAGGCTGCTCTTCGTGCTGCACTTGTACGGGCACTCGGTGCAGTGGTAGGGCTTTTCGCCCGTGTGGATTCGCGTGTGGACGACGAGCGCCGATTTCGCCGTCGTGCTGTAGCCGCAGACGAAACACTGGTAGGGGGTCTCGCCGGTGTGGACGCGCATGTGCACCTTGAGATTGCCGCGGTAGCTGCAGCGGTAATCGCAGAGGGCGCACTGGTAGGGGCGGTCGCCGGTGTGGATGCGCATGTGAACGTTTAGGGCGCTCCGCTGCGCGCACTTGTAACCGCACTCGACGCACACGAACGGTTTATTGTCGCCGTGCGTTCGCTGGTGAACATTCAGGGAGGATTTCGACGCGGTGCTGTACTCGCACTCGGTGCACTTGTAGGGCGTCTCACCCGAGTGAATCCGCATGTGCACGACTAAGCTGCTCCGGTTGCTACAACGGTACTCACACTCCTCGCAGTGGTACGGCTTGTCGCCGGTGTGGATGCGCATGTGCACGATGAGCCCGCTGCGCTGGGTGCAACGGTACTCGCACTCGGAGCACTGAAACGGCTTGTAGCCCTCGTGAATGCGTATGTGAACGTTCAGGGCCGACTTCGCGGTAGTCGTGTACGGGCACAGGTGGCATTTGTAGGGGCGATCGCCCGTATGGGTCCGCATGTGAACCGTTAGCGAAGATTTCGTGACCGTACGGTACGTGCAGATGGTGCAACGGTACGGCTTGCTCCCCGAGTGTATGCGGTTATGAACGGTTAGCGCGGATTTCGAGATCGACATGTAACCGCAGACATTGCACGCGTACGGCTTTTCGCCCGTGTGAATGCGCCGGTGCACGATCAACGCCGAATTCGAGACGGTCGAGTACTCGCACTGCTCGCACTTGTACGGCTTAAACCCCGTATGTATCCGCATGTGAACGTTAAGATTACTTTTCTGCGCACAGACGTAGTCGCACTCCTTGCACTTCAAAAGTCGGTTCTCGTCGTGCAACTTCTTATGCAACAGATGGCGCCGTTTCAAATTCGTCTTGTAACCGCAAATTCCGCAGTCATACAGGGGCCGTCCGAAAAGTTTGCGAATGTAACGTTGCGGATTAAACGGATCCCCTTCTACCTTGGCAGGCTCATCGTCACACACCTTCGCCGCGTCCGTCGAACTGGGCGCGTCCCCTTCCTTCAGAATCGTCTCCACCTTGTCGATTACCAGTGTCGGCTCCGGACTGTCGGGCCCCGAATTGACGTACTCGGCATCGCACTCGATTTCCCCCTCGGCTTCGTAACTCGCGTCCACCTGCTCCTCTTTAATGTTACCCGAAAACATAGCCTCCGTTTCCGGAACTGGTTCGGGCTCTCGAATCGGTTCCGGCTCTTGCTCTTCAATTTCGACATTGCACTCCGGAATCTCCTGCTTAATCTGAACCGGCGGAGCCTCGGACGCAGTCGACTTGTTGGTCGCCGCCAAGCTGAAAACAGAAAAATAGTTCCTCACAAATATTCTGCAACACCCCGTAGGGAGTTAGTCGATTGTTTTTCACCTTTGCTGAGCCGCCGCGACTGGAAACGGTCGAATGTTGGCGCGGATCTTATTAACGTGCAGCATCTGCACGAGATCGACGCGCTTCAGCGCGATCCCCATCCACCGCACGTACTTCCGTATGTCCTTCTCCGACTTCAGGCATCGCTTCTTGAACTTGTGCGTGAGATTGATGGCCTCAGTGCACTCGCCACAGATGGCCGCGTTCGGCGTAACGCTAAGATCCTAAAACGGCAATGGGAGCGAGTGCTCGCGCCCGTGTCTCTCCAACTTACCAGCTCCGGGACGCAGTCTTTCAGCTTGGTCGTTATGGTAGCCGATTCGGGATTCAATGGAACGGTGTCGAGGTACGAGATCTTGGATCCGTGGTTTATTTCGCGCAGGCATGTTCTGCACACGTCGAAGATTTTCGACGAGAAATTCGGGTCCATTATTTTCGTTTTAAGGCGTCGAAATCATTTTTGCTGAGCGCTTTCTTTTAATTAAATTTGGTTAACGTTGACAGATAATTCATTTTTAGAAAAATAATCAACCGGCTATTCCGCCTACTCTGAGCGGATGAACTACGATTCGTACGGTTTTTTGAACTACTTTATTACTTGTGAACTAAATACTCCAGTGTTTCAAGAACATCAACTAAAAATATTGTTTAAATAATGTTGTTTAGCTCCGTACTCCCAAAATTCATCATTAAAAAAAAGGTTTCTAAGGATATCACAACCATAAATACTAACGAAGATGAAGTGTTGTAACTTGAGTTCATTAAATTAAAGACTGAAATGTACTAAACGTAATAAACGTAAATAGGTCTTTTTGAAGCGCTTGGGGTTTTTTGAAAACATACGATTTGTTCAAATGAAAGATTGACAATGAATACCCACTAGGAAATAAGGATTAGAAAATCTTTGTGATATGTTGGTTGCCTAATCAAAATCTAATCGAGCAAACGACCGTTTATTGTCAGTCATCCCGTATATCTTCTGATCACCGCCATCTTATAATCCAACCTACAACTTTCTGCATTTAATTCTTTATTATAATTATTATAAACAATTTATGCAGTGTTTTAGCAACAAATATGTTTGTTCATAACTATTGCGTATATTAGAAGTCCCGCCGTAACCACAATTTATTAATAAACAACGCAAAAAGATCAGTTCGCCATCAACCACCATCAATGGCGATGTCTTTGGCAAATTTCGCCTTCAAAGGCCCCAATTTGCTGCCCCCCTTCAGGCAGGCCCTGAAAAATAGTGCCGCCTTCCTGCATACAAGGTAAGTCGAACGCCTCGGGCGTAAGTCGAAAAATTCGGCACCGATTATGTAATCACCTCCATTAGCAAAGTCGATAATGCGGCCAAGTGGTACCCCGACGCCGAGTGGATGGATCAGTTCAAGGGGCCGGTGATGATGCCCGACGAGGTGACGAGCAAGTGGATGATACCGCCGTGGAACGCGCAGATAGCGCCCGTCGAGAAGCAAGTGAAAAATCTCACTCTCAACTTCGGACCGCAGCATCCGGCCGCTCACGGCGTGCTACGGCTGGTCTTGGAGCTCGACGGCGAGGTACGTCGGCTTGTCGCGCGCTTCGATTGTATCGTGCTTGTAGGTGGTGAAACGTTCCGACCCGCACATCGGGCTTCTGCATCGCGGCACCGAGAAGTTGATCGAGTACAAGACGTACATGCAGGCCTTGCCTTACTTCGATCGATTGGACTATGTCTCGATGATGTGTAACGAGCAGTGTTATAGTTTGGCGATTGAAAAATTGTTGAATATCGACGTGCCGTTGCGGGCCAAGTACATCAGAAGTACGTAGTTTCGGCAGCGAGGGGCGCCTGATAAAATTATCGTTGTAGCTTTGTTTGGGGAAATCACCCGTCTGCTTAACCACCTGATGGCGATAGGGACGCACGCGCTCGATATTGGCGCACTTACTCCATTCTTCTGGTTGTTCGAGGAGCGAGAGAAAATGATGGAGTTCTATGAGCGAGTATCGGGTGCACGAATGCACGCCGCCTACATCCGCCCTGGGGGTGTATCTATGGTATGCTATGGAACTGTGCTGAATTTCATTTGTTAAGGAATTGAATTCAGTTGTTTATTCCATTTTAAGATTGAGATCAAGATACCTGGTAAAATTACACTGACAGATGACTGTGCAGACATGACCGTACCAAAAGATTCTGAACTGCAATTTGCATATTTTTGTTTGGAACACACTGTATATTCCTTTTAAAATGGAATTTTAGAGTTTTTGCACAGACTCGTCCGTCTTTGAGCAAAATTCACAGCAACTTCTCATTTTAGGACCTACCAATGGGTCTCCTCGACGACATCCACGATTTCGCGTCGAAATTCAGCGAACGCCTCGACGAGGTGGAAGACGTGCTAACCACAAACCGTATTTGGGTGCAGCGTACCGAAGATATCGGCGTGGTGTCCGCCGAGGACGCGCTCAACTACGGATTCAGCGGTGTGATGCTGAGAGGCTCGGGCATAATGTGGGATCTGCGCAAGGTGCAGCCGTACGACGCGTACGATCTGGTCGAATTTGACGTACCGATCGGCGTTAAGGGCGACTGCTACGATCGGTACCTCTGCAGGGTGGAGGAGATGAGGCAGTCGTTGCGGATCATCGATCAGTGCATCAATCAGATGCCGGCCGGCGACGTCAAGACGGACGACGCCAAGGTGACCACGCCGAGCCGGGCCGAGATGAAGATGTCGATGGAGGCCCTGATTCATCACTTCAAGCTCTTCACTCAAGGCTTCCAGGTCCCCCCCGGTTCCACGTATACGGCGATCGAAGCGCCAAAGGGAGAGTTCGGTGTTTATCTGGTTTCAGATGGCGGCTCGATGCCGTACCGATGCAAAATAAAGGCGCCGGGCTTCGCGCATTTGGCGGCGTTGGATAAGTTGGGCAAAAATCATATGCTGGCGGACATTGTTGCCATTATTGGTACCTTGGATGTTGTTTTTGGAGAAATCGATCGTTAAAACGTTTGTTGATAGTGAATTTTTATTTAAATATAAAGTTAGCTTATTAAGTTTTGAAACATGGGTTTTCGATATGTACACACACTCTTTTGGGCCCCCATGTCTTGCATGATTAGAGTCGTCTGCCCCCGGCGTCACTCAAGCCACCCCAATGTTTGAGGTAAACTTGAGGACACCCCCCAGCGGCTGTAATCTTGGCCATATTTGATCAGAATTCCCCCAACATGCACTCTCTTTGTCGAAAGTACCCTCTGCAGGGGGTATTATCCCTCCCACAGACCTCCTGGTGATACTTTCTTTTCAAAAAACGTTTATCTGTATATTTTTGTAGGATAATGTAGGACTGGAGGGGTCGGGGGGGTACGCCATACCCCCCACAATATTAAAATTCGATTACCTTTTCGCTAAGACTACCATGAGGGTGTTAGGGGTAGTGGAGAATAAACTATCGACCCCTCCTTTGTCGAAAATACTCTGTTGGGGCAATTTAGAGCTTCATTAAGTGTTTTGAAGGGTCTTTTGGACCACAAAGCAATTGTTTTAGTATACAGGGTGTTACAAAAGAATGAGTCACCTA
Source organism: Photinus pyralis (assembly GCF_008802855.1). Classification (NCBI taxonomy): domain Eukaryota; kingdom Metazoa; phylum Arthropoda; class Insecta; order Coleoptera; family Lampyridae; genus Photinus; species Photinus pyralis. The sequence goes on from NW_022170250.1 coordinate 12,023,212, forward strand.
AATTGGTATACAGGACTCGAATATATTTCAATTGAACACATTCATAAAAACAACAAATAAATTAATAACACTTTCTCTCTCTCTGTGTACGCCTATGGCTTTAGCTTTAAATGTATCTTCATGTGACGATTCAGGTGTGCGTTGTCGACGAACGACTTGAAGCACGCTATGCAACGGTACGGCTTCTCGCCAGTGTGAGTGCGGACGTGCCGCGTCAGGCTGTGACTGCTATTGAACGACTTGTCGCACACGAGACACTTGTGCGGCTTCTCGCCGGTGTGCGTCCGCATGTGTACGGTGAGGTCGGGCTTGTGACCGAAACGCTTTCCGCACACCTGACACTCGTGCGGCTTCTCGCCGTTGTGCGTGCGGACGTGCGACTTGAGGTTGTGGTTCTGGTTGAAGCCTTTGCCGCACGTCTCGCACTTGTACGGCTTGAGGCCGGAGTGCGTGCCGTAATGTCGCGAGAGGTGCGCGCTCGAGTTGAAGTCCTTCTCGCACAGGCTGCACTTGTACGGTCGTTTGCCGTTGTGGAGGCGGATGTGCCGCTCGAGCTTGATCGCGTTCTTCGAGCTGAACTCGCACAGGTTACACTTGAACGGCATTACGCACGTTTTCGCCTCAATGTGACGGTTGAGGTGCGACACGTGATTGAAGGAACCGTTGCAGAGATGGCAGTTGTAGGGTTTCACGCCCGAATGCGTGCGTACGTGCTTCGACAAGTCCGAACTTTGTCGGTACGCCTTCGGGCATAAATGGCATTGGTATGGCTTTTCTCCTGTGTGAGTCCGCATGTGACTTTTAAGTATCGTTTTAATCGTAAATGCTTTATCACATAGTTGGCATTTAAACGGCCGTTCCCCCGTATGAGATCGCATGTGAATCGTTAGATAAGACTGCTGGGGGAAGCCTTTGCCGCACACTTTACATTTAACCGGCTTGTCGACGGTGTGCACACCTAAAATGTGTATCCGTAGCACGTTTTTGTAAGCAAAAGCCTTCCGGCAGATCGTGCAGACGTAAGGACGACCGGTCGGCTTCGGTTTCACACAGTAGCTGCCCTTCTTCCGACTCGGAAGGTCCACATTCACCGGCTCCGCATCGGGTACCTCCTCGAGGATGGTTATCGGTTCCGTTTCAACTCCGCCCGTATCGTCTTCGACTTCAACTTTGGCTGCGAATTCACCGAAAAGTGGGTAACTGTAGGTGTAGTTGAAGAACTCGTAGGAGCTCAAATTTGAATTTTGATCCTCCTCTTCTCGTTGTTCCGTCTTGACGACCGCCACGCAGTCTTCCTCGGTCATTTTTCGAGTTATTTGACTCAAAAATTACATTTTGTTTCGTAATTTTTGCACTTATTTTGATTAACATAACCTCATTCGCGTTTAAACTACTCCCTCGCAATGTGTTTGACAAAGATAGCTGTATTTTTGGGCGATAGAGTATCGATTTTGAGATACGTGGGTGCTTCCATAAGGTTTTATCCGACATTGTTTTTAAGAAAATGTGTAAAAAATGATCGTGTATGAATCACGAACTATGGAAGTGACTACGCTACCGTGAACTGTGACAGCAGTTCTACAGGAAAAGGAAAGTGTTGAGCCACCTACAAAAATTTTGTATTTTCAAATATTAAATAAAATTCCAAATTCGTTGCAGAAATTAGTTTGCGCGCAACATGAGGGTGCCTTAAACGTATAGAATCGTCAGGCACAATGGAAAAGGCCACCTTAGCCGAGAACGAAGGAATTCTCGGTGGGCCGACCGGTCTCGATGTTCCCACACAGCTTGGTTCGTGCACAGTCTCTTGGCTCTCGACTAATGTGTTTGATTACAGAGATTATAGACGGTCTCGATGGAGTCGCCGACTTCGACACACACTTAATGCCCGAGCTGAACTCCGATCTGATGTCAATGGACACTGATCCCGAAGCGAACGTGATAATGCAGCATATGGACATAAGGGAGCCACTGTCGAAGTTGAAGAAGCTGCTTGAAGGTCGGCTAGGCGTCGAATTGCCCGGTTACGCTTTCTACCTGCAAGGAGCGCAACTTGTATGTATTGTCATAGGAAGTGGCACGCATTAATCGTTTCTCAGTTAGAGCTGCACAAAAATCTCGTCGACCAATGCGTCCAGGGAGAGGGTTTGGTTCAGGTCAATCTCGAAATTCAAACGAACATCAAACGTATCAACATAATCGACGTGCTGAAACCCGCAGAGGAGTACATCGATTTCGGTAGGTCGTCGCAACGGTTCCGCGATGATTAACAGCCGTCGTTGTAGAATCCTCGATTACGGAAACGGAGGAGACCCTGCCGCCGCTCCCCGAGAAGCACAAGAACATCGTCCACTGGCAGGTGGACGAAAACTTCAAGCAGGAGCAGGAGCGATTAAAGATCCCCTCAGATCCGGAGGAGTGGGACGCCGTCCACGTCAAACACTGGGTGCAGTGGGCGGTGCGGCACTTCAATCTGCCGAACTTGAAGCTGTCCGATTGGGCGATGACCGGCAAGGAGTTGATGGAGCTGAACCTGGCGCAGTTCCAGATTATGGTGCCGAACGATCCGGGCGATATTTTCTGGACGCACCTCGAGCTTTTGCGAAAAATGAAAGTGATAGGTAGGCGCGCGATGTGATCTCTTTAACTTGTCATTTACTGCGGATTTTAGCGACGATGAAAGTTGACGATGAGCCACGTCGGCCGCCACGATTAATGAAGCACACTAAGGTAACTTTTCTGCATGTTTTCCTTCCTTTCTACGATTTTTCATTGCGATTATTCCCAAAGGGGTCTATAAAGAAAGGATCTAGAGTGCTTTGTCTTTTCCATTTTCAACTTTGCAGTTTCTTATAGGTCAATCGTATCACGTCGAATTTTTCTTCGAACTACGGAGTACTGGAGCACAGCATGGTGAACGGGAATCGTATCGGGAATAACGGTCAAATACAACTCTGGCAGTTCCTATTGGAGTTGCTGACGTCGCGCGAGTACAAAACGCTGATACACTGGCAGGGTGACGACGGCGAGTTCAAGCTGAGCAAGCCCGAGCTGGTGGCGCAGCTGTGGGGCGAGAGGAAGAACAAGCCGACGATGAACTACGAGAAGTTGTCGCGCGCGTTGAGGTACTATTACGACGGCGATATGATATCGAAAGTGCAGGGGAAGCGGTTCGTGTATAAGTTTGTGTGCGATTTAAAACAGTTGATAGGTTACAGTGCGCTCGAACTAACGAGGCTTGTTAATACGGGCAATCCTTTGTGAAGCCTAATAAAAATTGTTGTTAGTTTTATTTTTATAATGCCTTGTTTTATGTAAAACGATTGCAAAAACACTTGGAGAGCTTCCCACAATTTTAGAATGTGTCAGGAGAGTAAATGTCTCGTATTTTATGTACCCCTGATGCCCCAATGTGTCCACTTAAGATTAAGACTTCTAGAATACTGCAAATTAAGTAGATTCAACGTGAGAACATGAATATTGGGGCACCCTGTACAAAAATTGTGAAATTCGCGTGTGGAAAAAAATCAGTATAAGAAGTAGTCTTATTATGTATGACAATTGCCATGTATCATTTTTCATACTGGTTAAAGTGTGGTTACGTTATGTATTTTAGTTTTAGGTATTTTCATTTTCTCTTCCAAAATAAATAGGGAATGACTTCGAGAAATGACGAGGACGACAACGGATTTGCGGAATGGGTAATGCAGTCGCATCGTAACTTTCTCAGTTGCCTAAAAGTTTACAGTTTAGGGGGGCTACATGGCCGCAAAGAAAGCGAAGCTCGTCGAGCAGTACGAGCAGCAAGCCTCCTCGTCGAAGAAACAGTCGGACATCCTGACCGGGGTCGCGATCTACGTAAACGGCTACACGTCGCCTTCGGCCGAGGAGCTCAAGATCTTAATGTCGGCGCACGGCGGCGTTTACCACACGTACCAAATGCCGAAGACGACTCACATCGTCGCCTCGATCTTACCGAACGCGAAGGTAATTCGCGACAAGTTACGCCAATTAGTAATCCGTGCGATTAGTAGGTGAAGCAACTCGGCAGCGTTCCCATCGTTAAGGCCACGTGGATATCGGATAGTATCGCCGCGGGCGCGCTTCTGGACCACCGGAAGTATCTGCTGTACACGGGTCACGACGACAAACAGCCGAAATTGGACTGCGTTAGACCGAAGACGCTTACGGCGGCCGACCCCGGTTTTCTCTCCGAGTTTTATAATAACTCGCGACTACACCTCATCTCGACTTTGGGCGCCGAATACAAGCAGTTGGTGAACCAGTTGAGGGAGAAGTCGAACGGCGTCTACCCGGGCAGGGAACGGCTGAGGACATTACCGCGGGGTCTCGCGCCGTCTGAAAGGGTGGTGATGCACATCGACATGGATTGCTTCTTCGTGTCGGTCGGACTGAGAAGCAGGCCGCAGTTGCGAGGTCGACCGGTTGCGGTCACGCACGGGCGGGGCACGCCGATAAATCGTCCACAGGTTTTGTGATTACCTGATATCGGCAGAACATGTAATAACTCTAATGACAGGCTAGTGTCGAGTGCGAGAACGAGCTCGTGAAGAAGTATTTCCCGAACGAGAATTTCGAGGATGTGGATTCGCACGGGTCGATGGCGGAGGTGGCGAGCTGCAGTTACGAGGCTCGGCAGTGCGGCGTGCGCAATGGTATGCTTCTAGGTAACGCCTTGAAAATTTGCTCCGACCTGAAAACGATCCCCTACGACTTTGAGGTTAGTTTACACGTTTTGCAAAGTTCAGATCTGACGTTCGTCCATTAAGGGCTATCGCGAGGTCTCGACGGCGTTGTATAAGACCATTGCCGAGTACACGCTCGATATCGAGGCGGTGAGCTGCGACGAGATGTACGTCGACGTGGCTCCGATTTTGGCCGCTGCAAACATTACGGTCGAAGATTGGGCGACTCACATTCGCAAGGAAGTGATTGCGGTCACCGGTTGTCCGTGCTCAGCGGGGTTCGGCGCAAATCGGCTTCAGGCCCGTTTGGCCAATAAGAGGGCGAAGCCGGCCGGTCAGTTCTATTTGAGGCCCGACGACGTCGAGACTTACATGGCGCAGGTCAGCCTGTCCGATTTGCCGGGGGTTGGTTCGGCAACCGTCGCGAAACTTACCAAAATGGGTTTACATAAATGTGGTGATTTACAGGTAGGTTGTCCCCCTCTCCTGTACACACAGAATTCCCTCCAAGAAATGCAAGCAAATTACTTTGAAATCAAATAATACCTAACCTAACTTTTGAGGGCCATGGAAGTTTTTAATGTACCTTTTCCGTTTCTGTATAGGGTGCGTCAAATTCGTGACTCACCATTAGCATCTCCGTAACGGTGAGAGATACAGTGTAGGTTAATGGGGGCAAAAGTTCCCTGCTTTTGAAAATCTGAAAACGTTTTCATTTTTCCTAGTTTAAGTGGTCGGAAATTGAACCGTTCCCGTTAGTACCTCTTTCGGTATACTCGTTAAGCGTTATAACGGGACTATGTGTTTGTTAGGAGGCCCTGGCTCCATTCTATCATTGGTTTTATATATAGATTTATTAACGTTATGCCACCCTCTTTCTGTAACGATCATGCAGTTTTTATTTGTATATTGCGTTCACGCCGTATATTTCATTCCTTCTTTAATGGACAGCGGGTCTTTGCTATTAGCAACGTCTAGTGCCGTGTTTGACGTTTGGCCCCGGCTCTTGAACAAGGAGGACTGAAATTTGCTCAGGAAAATGGTGAAAGGTGTTCAAAAAGTAACTTTTAAAAAAGTTAGGTTAGCTCCCATTCCATTCTTTAATTCACATTTAAAAGTTGTGAGAGTACCGTAATAAACTTTGAGGTTTGCTCTTTAAGGTGTAATTACATTGATTGCAAATTAAATTTTTACAAGCGCATTTACTTTTCATCTCCCATCTGTATTAGTTACAAAGTGCTGCCACCAGAGGTCTCACTGTTAATCCGAATCCATAGATATATAAATACATAGATACAGCCATACCCCAACATAGTTCAAAAGGACGTACCATCTATTACCATCACTTTCGGCACATTAATTACGTATAGCGCTATCCTTTATAGAGGTACCCTGAGCATGGAAGGCAAGATTCGCATTATTTATTATAACTGTCAATCAAATTGTTAGCACAAATCACACAGAAAATTATCAAATTTGAGACTTTACAACATAAATAAACCGCCTTTTTATTTATTTAAATTGCATAGCAGCAAAGAAATGTTACATTTAAAATGGAAGATGTTATTTAGAAAGCTGGCAAATGAAGAATTTGAAAAAATTACAGCTGACAACTGGAAGAAAGTGTGTGAACATGTGGAAAGTGATTAATTTAAAAGAGAAGTTATATTGGTTGATGTTTCTGAAGTTTATAATAAGTGTTAATAATGACAGTGATGATTCGGATTTGTCAATTTCATCTGATGATGATTCGGATTGTGAACTTTTACAAACGTAATGAATGTTGACTAAATGAGTATTATCACCAATTGGATATCATTGTTAAGATGTTGTATTTATTTTAAATAAATGTACACGTGTAGCTTACTTACTACAATTAACACTATAATTTCAAAAAGAAACCCCACCGATTGTACAACATATGCCGAAAGGGAGGCAAGACGCGTAGCGACCAAAATTTGATATTGCACGCACACACAGTCTATAAATCTCGTTTTCCTAAGAATATTGCACGGATCCTTCTTTGTGATCATGATACAAACGCACTGCATCAACATCATATAGGCCAAAATGATAATTGGAAACGAATTCACTTCCTCTCGCAACTTAATCTCCGTTACCAATACGCCTAAAACCATGCAATTAAAATTAAAATGTTGAACATAAACTTTACTTACTTACGGTTTTTTTGGTATTCTGCAAGCCAGCAATGAATTCACTGCAGCACATCGTGCCAAACAAGGTAAACATAGTCCCAAATTTGAATGGCGTAGCTCTATGTAATAAAACTATTTCAGGAATAACAATTATGGACGCGTCTATCATTATGGCAAGCACTAATGTTATTCGTATTCAATTGATAACGCAATAATTACATAATATTTAGTGAAAAAACCGCCCATCATGTTTAGGGCGAATATTTTTAGTTAGATTTGATTTCGCGCAATCGTGAAATGTGTCAACTGTCACATGACTTATGGGACGCGCTAAGTTTGTTTTAAGCGTCCGATTCGCGTACGACATAGTGGTTAATGCAATAAAAAGAGATAGAACATGTTTCTTCTTAGGTTAGAAAGTAATGGAGAGATGTACAAATTTCTTAGATATGTTTTTTAAAAACCGAGGTACGTTTGTTAAGGATGGCTGTATCTAGGTATTTATATATCTATGTCCGAATCGCGAATAACTGAATATTTCTGTATACTTTCTCTGTTACACAACCTTTGTCAATAGACAGTTTCAAGAGGCCAAATCCAGGCGGAACTGGGCAACAAGATCGGACAAACCGTCGCGGATCTCGCGAACGGCATCGATCACAAACCGCTCAACTTCCATCACGAACGCAAGTCCGTCTCGGCGGACGTGAACTACGGCATCCGCTTCAAGGACAAGACCGAGGCGTCGAACTTCCTGCAGTCGCTTTCGGCGGAGGTCTGCGCGCGTTTGAAGGACGTCGGAATGCGCGCGAGATGCCTGACGCTGAAGCTGCTGGTGCGCGCGCCCGACGCCCCCGTAGAACCGGCCAAGTACCTCGGCTGCGGCGTCTGCAATACGATCACCCGCTCGACGACGTCGGCGGGCGCACTCGGCGACGCGGCTAGCATCTACAGGGAGGCGAAGGTCTTGCTCGATCGCTGCGCGGTCAATCCCCGCGAGCTTCGCGGCGTCGGCGTACAGTTGACGCGTCTCGAGGCGACGCCGCCCCGCAACACCGCCATTAAGCGATTCCTCCAGGGGGAAGTCAAGGCGTCGGCGAGTAACAAGATCGATTTGCGCACCTCCGATGAGCTTCCCAACCGTATTACACCTGAGGTTGTTTACGAGTACCCGGGGGAGAAATCGCCCTTCGAAAGCTTGACTTTGGACGAACTGCGGCCGCTCATCTTAAAGTGGCTGGAATCGACAGCGACCCCTAAGAATATTGATGTGACGCTTCTGGCGGAGTACCTGAAACAACTGGCCATTGATAGACAAATTGAACGACTGAAGGTGGTCCTCAGTTTCTTGTACAGGTGACATCGTTTCCGAGGTGCTTCCCTAGCTTAATGTGGTTTTTCAGGCACATCTCCAGATTGGGGTCCTGCAAGTGGCACGACGCCTATTGGAAATTAATCGACATCGTCCAAGAGGGAATGGTGGCACGTTACGGCGGCACGATGCTGGTCGAGCGCAGCTTCTGTTGTTCTGTACATTCGTAGGAAAATAAATAAACGAGACTATGGTTTATTTCGGACAGTTACAGTTGGGTACTTTTGGCCGTCGGTTGAGGGAGGCGGTGGCGGGTTAAGTGCGACATCATGTCGTAGTAGGAGTAAGGGCCGTACATGTAGTACTCCTTCGTCTTGTAGCACTCGAAGTAGGTGTCGATACTCTTCTTTTCGGCGTCGGAGACGTCGCGAAACGGATGCGGTGCGCTTGCGCCGCATTTACATCCTTTTTTCTGACACTTGGGACAGGCTATGGGCCCCTTGCAAACGTTCGAGCAATAGTGACGAATTTCCCGAAGCAGTATCTCCGTTTTCGCGCAGGCAATGATCGATTTTTTCACAGTCTCGGGCTCGCCCAAACTGACCTTGGTATCCAACGTGTATCTGCCGATGAGGGGTTTTCTTAGTCGTTGCCTGCAAGTGTTTCGCGTATAGAATGGGAGAGTATAGTGTTCTGGCTTACTGGTGGCGGCGCACTTCTTTTTGCAGGGATCGGGGGGCGGATTTTTGGGTGGACATGGTGGACATTCCGGTTTCGGCGGTTCGGGAGGCGGGCACGCCGGTTTCGATGGCGGAGGACAGGAAGGCGGCGGCGGGCACGGCGGTTTTTTCTCGCAACCACCGCTAGCTTCACGAGTCGGACGCAACGGCGCGGTGGTCGCGCTTCTACCAAAAATGCCGTAGTGCGACCAGAAACGGGTGATAAATTGGTACGGACTGAGAATTTTGATTATAAACGTAGAAAATCTCGAAACGCCCATCGTGTAAATGAAAATTTAAAACGTCAAAATGGTTACTATTTTTTCTCATGGCTCACCAGATCGACAGTGACATTTTCAGTACTACCGTCATGGATACCATGTCTTTAGGTGCGTATTAGGGCTCTCAACACCTCCTCGCACATTATAACCTCCTGCTACCAAATTGGAAAAGATTTAAAACGAAATTTGGCTTCGAAATATTTTTCTGGGTGATGGGAAAAGACCTCCTCGACTATTATGTTCTCCTGGTAGCCAGATAAAATTTTAAAAGAATTTTCTGATTATCCCCTCGTGTATTTGGAGCTGAAACACCTCCTCGCACATTATAACCTCCTGATACCAAATTGGAAAAGATTAAAACGAAATTTGGCTTCGAAATATTTTTGTGGGTGATGGGAAAAGACCTCCTCGACTATTATGTTCTCCTGGTAGCCGGACAAAATTTTAAAAGAATTTTCTGATTGTCCCTTCGTGTATTAGGAGCTGAAACACCTCCTCGCACATTATAACCTCCTGCTACCAAATTGGAAAAGATTTAAAACGAAATTTGGCTTCGAAAAATTTTTGTGGGTGATGGGAAAAGACCTCCTCGACTATTATGTTCTCCTGGTAGCCAGATAAAATTTTAAAAGAATTTTCTGATTGTCCCTCGTGTATTTGGAGCTGAAACACCTCCTCGCACATTATAACCTCCTGATACCAAATTGGAAAAGATTAAAACGAAATTTGGCTTCGAAATATTTTTGTGGGTGATGGGAAAAGACCTCCTCGACTATTATGTTCTCCTGGTAGCCGGACAAAATTTTAAAAGAATTTTCTGATTGTCCCTTCGTGTATTAGGAGCTGAAACACCTCCTCGCACATTATAACCTCCTGATACCAAATTGGAAAAGATTAAAACGAAATTTGGTTTCGATATATTTTTGTGGGTGATGGGAAAAGACCTCCTCGACTATTATGTTCTCCTGGTAGCCGACAAAATTTTAAAAGAATTTTCTGATTGTCCCCTCGTGTATTAGGAGCTGAAACACCTCCTCGCACATTATAACCTCCTGATACCAAATTGGAAATGATTTAAAACGAAATTTGGATTCGAAATGTTTTTGTGGGTGATGGGAAAAGACATCCTCGACTATTATGTTCTCCTGGTAGCCGGACAAAATTTTAAAAGAATTTTTTGATTGTCCCTTCGTGTATTACGAGCTGAAACACTTCCTCGCACATTATAACCTCCTGATACCAAATTGGAAAAGATTAAAACGAAATTTGGCTTCGAAATATTTTTCTGGGTGATGGGAAAAGACCTCCTCGACTATTATGTTCTCCTGGTAGCCAGATAAAATTTTAAAAGAATTTTCTGATTATCCCCTCGTGTATTTGGAGCTGAAACACCTCCTCGCACATTATAACCTCCTGATACCAAATTGGAAAAGATTAAAACGAAATTTGGCTTCGAAATATTTTTGTGGGTGATGGGAAAAGACCTCCTCGACTATTATGTTCTCCTGGTAGCCGGACAAAATTTTAAAAGAATTTTCTGATTGTCCCCTCGTGTATTAGGAGCTGAAACACCTCCTCGCACATTATAACCTCCTGATACCAAATTGGATCAATTTAAAACGAAATTTGGCTTCAAAATATTTTTGTGGGAGAAGGGAAAAGACCTCCTCTACTATTATGTTCTCCTGGTAGCCGGACAAAATTTTGCAAGTGATTGTCCCCTCGTGTATTAGGAGCTGAAACACCTCCTCGCACATTATAACCTCCTGATACCAAATTGGAAAAATTTAAAATGAAATTTGGCTTCGAAATGTATTTGTGAGTGATGGGAAAAGACCTCCTCGACTATTATGTTCTCCTGGTAGCCGGACAAAATTTTAAAAGAATTTTCTGATTGTCCCTTCGTGTATTAGGAGCTGAAACACCTCCTCGTAAATTATAACCTCCTGATACCAAATTGGAAAAGATCGAAAAAGTACGACTCGTTTTGGATTCTACGCACCAAAATTAGTACGAAAAAATGTTTTCCCGAGAAATTTTGGTGCAGTCGTTTTTGCTAAAAAAGGAAGTGTATACACTGCCTTTTTTTGAGGCGTGAAAAAAAATTGTCTCAGAACGACCGGAAAAAAAGTTTTTCTGATAGAATTTGGCCTGTAGAATCCATAATTTCAAACAGTTCCAAGATTCGACTACTAGATCAAAAGTTATAGCCCTTTGAATTTTTGGTCGAAATTGGATTCTAGCCTATAACTTTTGATTGAGAGGTCTAATCGAAAACGTACGACTCGTTTTGGATTCTACGCACCAAAATTAGTACGAAAAAGTGTTTTCCCGAGAAATTTTGGTGCAGTCGATTTTTGGTAAAAAGGAAGGGTTTACACTACCTTTTTTGAGGCCTGAAAAAAAAATTGTCTCAGAACGACCGGAGAAAAAGTTTTTCTGATAGAATTTGGCCTGTAGAATCCATAATTTCAAACAGTTCCAAGATTGGACTACTAGATCAAAAGTTATAGCCCTTTGAATTTTTTGTCGAAATTGGTTTCTAGCCTATAACTTTTGATTGAGAGGTCTAATCGAAACAGTACGACTCGTTTTGGATTCTACACACCAAAATTAGTACGAAAAAGTGTCTTCCCGAGAAATTTTCTTCAAACCTCTCGCAATTTGCATTTGCCTTTATTTGTTCGGAACATCCCAACTGACTTCCCCTGTGTGAAATTATGCTTGCTGAATCCAACCAAAGCTGGTGACAAATATATTTCTCTGGTTACTTTTGTATAAGTTGGCAGCACTGACAGTTGTAAACATCTCGTGGCATTTAATGGCTTTATTAAACGAAAACTTAATTATTTAATCGATAATTAATATTGATATCCCGTTCCTAAGTGAGCACAGGGTCCAAAGCAACAATTATGACTGAAGAACGATTGCACATAGTAAGCGAAAGTGGCCCCACAGCAGGCCCGACCCCTCCACGCACCTAACCGCCATTGTTTGTATCGCAGGACTGGGGCAACGACAAACTCTACCGAACACAGAAACACGTCGAGCGAAACCCCTACGACCTGGAATCCTGGTCGATTCTGCTACGCGAGGCGCAGGTCAAGCACATCTCGGAGGTACGGCCGTTGTACGAACACATCACGCACATATTCCCGAGCGCGTCTCGATACTGGCGGATATACATCGAGCACGAGGTTCGTCCGACGCGTACGTATAACCTCCGATCGTTATTCTAAAGCGTTTTCGCTGTTACAGATGAAGTCGAGAAACTACGAGAAGGTCGAAAAGGTAGGACGTACGATAGTTGTGATTGTCTTTATAAAAAACTTGCTATTACGTACAGTCCGTAATAAAATTCGCATCGTTAAAAACTTGACACCTTTTATTTCAATGCTCTCTCTCTAATGCGTTCAGAATTCGAGAGGCAATTTTCTTAATTACGCCCCACGGGGGTGGGGATGTTTCATTTTCATTTCTTGGAAAAACAATTGTTTATGGAACAAAACATTTGAATGTAACAAATGAACTATCTCGGATATTTTTCAGTTTAAAATATCCGAGATATTTGTAAAGAAAAATGCCCACGCCCTTCCCCCCCGGCGGTAATTTCTAAGAATGCCTCTTGAATTGTTCCCCGTGGGGTAATAACCATTTTTCGACAGCTATTCCAACGTTGCTTAATGAAGATCTTAAACATTGAGCTGTGGAAGTTGTATCTGTCGTACGTGAAAGAGACGAAAGCCTCCCTACCGACTTACAAGTAAGTACCTCCCTCACATGATCGTTCGGCGGTACACGACGCCCGTTCTAGAGAAAAAATGGCGCAGGCGTACGATTTCGCGCTCGAGAAAATTGGCATGGACATTCACTCGTACTCGATATGGAACGATTACGTGAATTTTTTAAAGGGCGTCGAGGCGGTCGGCTCGTACGCCGAGAATCAGAAAATATCGGCGGTACGTAAGGTCTACCAGAGGGGCGTCATTAATCCGATGATTGGAATGGAGACGTTTTGGAAAGATTATATAGCCTTCGAACAGGTACAATAACGGGTCAATTATTTTAAGGATATTCCGATGTGCATATCCTTGGAATATATTTTTAGATAATCTGCGGAATATCCTGCTTGTTTTAATGTCACGAAAATTTAAATATATCTCGAAACGTTTATCTATAACTGCAATTTAATTTATACTGTGGAATATCCAACTTTCATGGAATATTACTCATTTTTTCTGTTTCTGTACTCGGAATAAGTTGGAGACAGACTATAACCCAAGCGAAAGTGTAAAAGGAATTATGAGTACTGATATTTTCAAATTTAGAAATTTTGTGCAATTGATATCGGAATATTCTTTGCATATCAAAGTAAGGAATATTATAGGTATCTAATATTTGACGGGTATAATAATAATTGATTGCCATATCACAGGAATATACTAGAAAATGTTGGGAATATCCAACTTTCTCATAGCAATTACAATGCATGGTCATCACTTGTTTAATAGAAAATCGTTTTCTAACTTTTACCACGACGTAATTGAGGAATATTCATTGCTTGTGACGAATGGTATGGTATTACTACATTTTTATGCATATATCAAAACAAGTGTGTCTAGTCGAGTGAATAGATTTGTATGTATCTCGGTGGTTGTTTGGAATATCTTTTTCTTAAGGGTCCCAATGTAAGTTTAACGATATCCTGTATTTACATTAATACAAAACTGTATTAGTGTAAGGGAATGAATGTTTAAGAATATCCAATATGTATGTACAATGGCAACTGATATCCTATATCTACCTGCTGGAATATACTTGCAATTTGGAGGTGGAACATATAATATTCCCTTACCTTGAGCTCGGACCATTTATATCTAATATTTTGCTGTGGGAATATACTTACAACCTAGATTACTAACTTTCATAGAATATTTTGAACGTTGTCACAGAATAATTTAGGAATATCCAACTCGAGGGGGCAGTTGAAATAAAATTATTTTCATCCGTATCAAAATAGTGGAACATTCCCACATTTAGCAGTGGGAATATACAATGCTTTTCGCAAAGTATATTCTTTTCAAGATATTCTGAGAGGATATGCCTGCAACTGGAGTTTTTTTGTAGGCAATTAATCCTATAATAGCCGAAAAGATGTCGATTGAACGCAGTAGGGACTACATGAACGCGAGACGCGTCTCGAAGGAGCTCGAGGTGCAGATACGAGGCATCAACAGAAACGCGCCGAGCGTTCCGCCGTCGGGCGGCAACGACGAGCAAAAGCAGGTGGAGCTGTGGCAGAAGTACATCGCGTGGGAGAAAAGTAATCCGCTGCGAACGGAGGATACCGCCCTGCTGACGCGGCGCGTCGTCTTCGCTCTCGAGCAGTGTCTGCTGTGTCTAGGTCATCACGCCGACATCTGGTACCAAGCCGCTCAGTTTCTCGAGTACAGCTGCAAGGTGCTGCAGGAGAAGGGCGTATGTCTGATCCCTCCCCTGTGTCACGCATCCATTTAACGCGCATTTCCGCAGGATGTCAACGCGTCCAAGCTCTTCAGCGAGGAGGCGGCGAATATGTTCGAGCGCGCCACGAGCACGCTACTAACCAAAAATATGCTGCTCTACTTCGCGTACGCCGACTACGAGGAGGGGCGCGTGAAGTACGACAGGGTGCACCAAATCTATCAGCGCTACCTGGACATACAGGACGTCGACCCGACGCTGGTACACCCCCCGCCCGTCTGTGTCCGAACTGCTTTAATCGCGCTTAACGTTGCAGGCCTACGTGCAGTACATGAAATTCTCGCGCCGCGCCGAGGGCATCAAGTCGGCGAGGAACGTCTTCAAAAGGGCACGCGAGGATCCCCGCTCCAAGTACCACGTCTTCGTCTGCGCCGCGCTGATGGAGTACTACTGCAGCAAAGACAAAAACATCGCGTTTCGCATCTTCGAGCTGGGCCTGAAGAAGTTCAGCGGCAATCCCGACTACGTCAGCTGCTACATCGACTATCTCTCCCACCTGAACGAGGACAACAACACCAGGGTCCTCTTCGAGAGGGTCCTCTCGTCGGGCAGCCTGGAGAACGCGAAGTCGGTGTAAGTGTCTCGGTGCTCGGGCGCCATGTCGTCGCGGTAACCTCGCGGCTTCGTTTCAGGGACATCTGGAATCGCTTTCTCGAGTTCGAAAGTAACATCGGCGACCTGCAGAGTATCGTGAAGGTCGAGAGGAGGCGCGCCGAGGTTCTCAACAAAATTAAGGAGTTCGAGGGACGGGAGACCGCCCAGCTGGTGGATCGCTACCGCTTCCTGGACCTCTATCCTTGCACCGGCCCCGAATTGAAAAGCATCGGGTAATTGATTTTCACAGAGCCGACCGATGGGTGCCCACCCCAAATCGTCATCTTCAAGTTACTGGACCATTTGAGGTGTGGTATCCCGATATCGTCGAGCCCGGCCCTGGTCTCGCGTTGCTAAAAACTAATTTGCAGCTACACCGACGTGATCACGATCACGGGGGCGGGGCGTAATCACATCCTGCAGCAGTTCATCAATTCGGACGTCGACTCGGGCACGCCGAAGCCTGACGTCGCGCAGATGATCCCGTACAAGCCGAAGGCGAACGCGTCGCCCGGCGAGCATCCCGTTCCGGGCGGTTCGTTTCCGATGCCCCCGAACGCCGCCCACCTCTGCACTCAGCTTCCGCCCCCCTCTTGCTTTCGCGGCCCGTTCGTCAACTTGGACCAATTGGTCGACATCTTCAATCGCATTCAGTTGCCCGAAAAAAGTGAGTGTCGCCGGTGGCGTGCGCGCGTTGTCCAAGGTCTCATTTCAGTTCCGATGCCCGACGAGAACGGCGGAGACGTGCGCCTCTTCGATCTCGCGAAATCGGTACATTGGATCGTGGACGATTCGCAGGGCGGCGTCTTGAGAAGGCGAAAACGCATCGGCTTGGCGTTGGACGGATCGGACGACGAGGACTTCACAATGCCTCCAGTAAATGACATTTACAGACAGAGGCAACAGAAAAGAGTCAAATAAGTTTGTTAGGTAGTGAGTTTTATAATTTTTTGCTGTATTTATGTATTTCTATCGGAAAGGATTAAAGTAATTCTTTTTTAAGATGCCATAGGTAGTAGCATGCGCATTGCGCAAACCAAAAGGCATTCTTGTTTCAGCTTTTTGTTTCCAAATTTAATCTTGCAGTTTTTACTGATGGACTGTGGATGCTAATTACAGTAAATAATGGGATCATAATTCGATATAACTGCTAAATCGTGTATAACCTCATTTGTAATAGGAGAGTAGACTCCTGATACATATTCATTTATATCTGGATAGCATAGATCGTAGATAGAGAGCTTCTGGACTTTTCACGAAGCCAGTAACCATCTTAATCTATGCACTCTGTGCTCCTGATAATAGATAATTTATTCTTTGTTATTTACAGGTTTTGATGATATCAGGGCAATATAAATCGCAAGAGTTTCTTGCATTAGTTAGGGAGTAACCTCTTCCACGTAGTTCTGTGTTCCTGATGTAAGCATTTTTATGCGAATGCAGATGTGAATTTCTCTTTTCCTTGGTGTTTTTCTGTTTATTTTTTTTCAATGAGGAGGCGATTAACCACTTAATCATTGCACTTCTGTGCTCTTGATACATGTATTTTTTTTATTTGAACTGTGCTGTGAATTGTATCAGGAGAGAATTTTTTCCTTAGGGTGTTCACCTTGGAGTTGGATAACCCTTAAACCCTTTGGCGCTCCCATTGGATGTCATTTTTTGGAGGCACAGGTAGGTGTTATTCCAGGTAACGAGAGGAATGGGCCGGCCGGCATGTAGACCAGTCTGCAGCTCTTCAAAAACTCCTCGCGGAAAGGGGCTTTTAGACTCTTTCACTAAGGCGACAATAGAGTATCTAATTTTTGATTGGTTGTTAAGATCGGCGGCCATTTTGCATCCAGTATAGATAATTGGGTGCGTTGAACCAGGCCACTGCTGTCGTAACGGTATTATTGAACGCGCAGTAACTGGGTAACCAGTTAATTCCAGGTTCAGTGGCAACAAGCAACCGGCCAGTCCACGGCCTTATTAGAGGAACCAGGAGAACGAGCTCTGAACTAGGTACAAAAAAAATGGTTGTGGGGGTATACTAAAAATGGGTCCAGCTAATTTAATCGGCCGAAATTTGGTACTGGAAACACTTGCGTAAGCGTTGAATGCGCCCATAGTAGCGTATGCAACACGTCATACGTGTATGTATTGTGTGTTGCCTACTAATTTAGCACTATTCGACTTTTAAACATTTGGAAACTTTCAGAGCGTGTAATTTGCTCGTTTTATAAATAATTTATTTGTCGCTTAAACTACAATTAAAACACATTTACAAAATCGGCCTAACATAACTCCCGCTTTCTCTCAAAGCCTTCCGCTCGAAATACCTCCGAAGTGCACTGTCAAATACGTCCCCCACCGTCCGTTTCTTCCATATATCGACTTTCACTTTCTCACGAACTTTCGCCTCGACCTTCACCTCCTCCACCTCTTCGGCTTCCGTTTTATTTTCGTCGGTCCGCACGACCTCTGCCGAAGTTTCAGTTGCGGCCTCGACCGGAGGAACGGCCTCGGCCCGTCCCTTCTCCCCCTCCGAATCGGACGAGTCTATACTGAAATCGGAATCGGCGTCGATATTAGACGGCAGATGCTGCAGTTGCGGCTTGACTTCGGGCTCCGAGTCGGAGCTCTGCTCGCGCTGACTGCGGTACCTCCGCCTCTTCGACTTGGCGCCCTCCCCCTCCTCGACCTTGTCCTCGTAGAGGACCTTCTGGTCGTAGAGGTGCCGATAGAAGCCGTCGATGTTACCCTGCTTTCGCACGTCGCCGATCGCCTCGAGGTAGTCCTCGCGTTCCTCCTCCTCGTCGAGCTTCTTCAGTTCCTCGAGCTTGGCGCGGTACGCCGACGTAACGAACGAGTCCTTATCCTTGAACTCTTCGCCTTCGGCCTCGCGTTCCCGTTGCACCTGCCGTTCGATGCGTCGCTCGTTCTCGCGTTTGCGCCGTTCGGCACTCTGCAGCAATTTGTTGATGTACTTCGGTTTCTTGTCGAGATCCTTGCGGGACAGCTTCGATTCCTTCCGTTTGGCGTCCATGTCGTCGTACAGCTCGTCATATTGAAAGACGGTCGGATCCTCCTCTATCGCCTTCTCTTGCAGTAATCTGTCCTATAATTTCTGCAACTCCATGACCGTTCACTAACGCATTCACTTTTACCTGTCGCTTTAACGCCGTTTTGAGCCCAGTTGGTTTAGCGGCGCCCGAGTCGGAGTCGGAATCGTTACCGAAGATGGACGGTCTGACGGGGCCAATTGGGTGTAAAGGTTTACTCTTGTTCGGGACAATAAGACCATACCTACAAAGTGTTCTGCTTGATTAACGTAAATAAAGGTGTTCTCTTACTGTTTTTCCATTTAATTTTGTTTTTAGTAATCAACAACTTTTTGGTTATGTCACGAAAAAGTCGATCAGGTAGTTCACTGTAAACAAGATAAGTATACCTCTGGCGGCAGTACATTGCACTAATACAGAAGGGGTCGAGGGTGCCATTTGGGCATTTACAATGAGTACCAGTAATCAATATTGTACTGTTTACGGCTGTAAAAGTAAATATACATTAAATTCAAACATTAGCCTTCATCGAATTCCAGCCAAGGGAAAATCAACCGTGCGGATTACAACAACATTGGGAATCGAAGAAGTAGACATCCAAAGAGCATGGAAAATTAATCTTCAAATTGATAAACAAATTACCCCATACTTGAGAGTGTGTTCCAATCACTTTTCGGACGATTCGTTTTTTTTGTTTGGTAAGTATAAATATGCCTCTTCGTAACTGGCCTTCCACGTATTTTAGGTCAACCAACGCAAAGACGCCGGTTAAAGAGGAATGCCGTACCCACTAAGAATTTACCGGCTGTGAAAATGGGAGGATCTGCGACTACTAGGCATTGTAGAAGACTCGCCCCTTGTGAATAATGAGACTGACCGTTCTGAGTGATCCGATGGGAAGATTGGTTGTTCTTGATGTATGAGAAACGTTAGCATTGAATTCCGACAATAGAAATTGAAAAGGGAAAGGATTTATAACCAAAACAGGAGGACCATGGTGAAGAACTCGCAGGAAACCCCTTCTAATGTAATTCAAACGTCTCAATGGTTAATGTCGAAGCGATTACATGAT
Organism: Photinus pyralis; assembly: GCF_008802855.1. Taxonomy (NCBI): domain Eukaryota; kingdom Metazoa; phylum Arthropoda; class Insecta; order Coleoptera; family Lampyridae; genus Photinus; species Photinus pyralis. The sequence continues at coordinate 12,042,619 of NW_022170250.1, forward strand.
TGCAGCAGCTACCGATAGCGGAACGCTTTTTCCTAAAAAATCGAGTCTCAAGTTGGATCATTCAACAGAACTACAGATATAAAAACGGTAGTGAAATGGGACAAAAGTGTTACATGGTTTGTAAGAACGAAAAAATGTGTTGTTGTTTATGCGAACTTTGAGTGTAAATTGTAAAACGTACCAGTGTCGAGTGGTCTAACGACTTTAAATGAAATCCTGTGCAAGAAATTACCAATCGCAGAAGAAAATTCCATTTCAGATCATTGAGTATGATGTGCTGCCTACAAAACAGGCGATGTATTTTTCAAGTATCTATGCTAATTTAGGGATTTTGGCCTTTAGAATTCATATGTAACCTTTGCTTATTCCGGTCCTGATCACGTATCGTCCTGACATCTGGCGTAATTAAGTCAGACATATCTTACCAAATAATGTGGGGCACATCATTATTACCATTATATTAGTTATTTAAGGTTTTGGACAGATGTCACCACAGGCACCAAAAAATTTCTTTAAACATATGAGCTTCGAGTTCATCAAACTAATGTAAGATGTCGGGGAGTTATGTTTTGCCCTTTACGTAAAAAGGGGCCCGTTTTGATCACTATTTTGTAACATTTCTGCAGTGGGTAGCAATAGCACTTATTACGGTGTCCTTCATGTACTTAATTGGGGATAATCATGCAAATCCCGAAATTTGAATATGAGTACTCGATATTTGTGTAGCCTGGTTTGTAGGCAACACATCATGCTCAATGAACAGAAAACGAACATTTGTTTTTGGAAATCGTAACTTCTTATGCATAGGAGTTTATTTAAAGCCTTTGGAAGAACAATTTCAATAACAGCTACATTAAACTGAACCGTTTTACAACAACTTTCACACGAAGATCGCACAAACAACACATTTTTGGGTGCTTGCAAACTGAGTAACACTTTCGCTCCGTTTCGCTGCCAATTTCACTACCGTTTTTATAACTTTAGTTCTGTCGAATGAACTCAAGGCTCAATTGTTTAACGAATAGCTTCGCACCATCGGCAGCCGCTGCAATCATGTAATTGTTCCGATTTTAACGTTGAAAAGTTTGAATGGGTTTTCTGCGAGTGCTTCAACGTGTCCTCCTGTTTTGGTTACAAAGCCTTTCCCTTTTCAATTTATGTTGTCCGAATTCAATGCCAATTTTTCTCGCCCATCGAGAACTACCAGTCTTCCGATCGGACGACACAGAGCGATCAGTATCATTTTCCGCAATGCCCGAGTCTGCCGCTTCCTGTCACTCCCAGTTGCCAGTTCCACAATTTAAACCTGTAAGCGAGAAAGGACTGATAACAAAGTTTAATTTTTGACTATAAAATAAACATTCATTTATGAATTTGAGGTTAAAATTTCATACATCTATGGAAGCGTCTATGGTTTTTAATTGGAGCGCTCTGACATCTAACGTTAGTTTCATAAAGTATACAAAACAAGTAGGGTGGTGACATCTTTGAGGTGTAGGTTGCAACTAAAATAATGATGGTAACAAAGTGTCCTGCATTTTTCGATAAAATGTTAGTCCACAATAATAAAGACAGATGTCACAACAGTATATTCTGCTTGGATTATTTTCATATTACCAAAAACTCAGGTAAGGCTACAAGTACAACCATTTTGGGATTTGTGCCTTTCCCTGTCAAAGGAGTAAACCACGAAACTCGTAAAATTAAACTTTTCGCTCCTGTATTATAGCCTATTCCTTTGGGTCAGCGTTTTTGGATTGCCATAGGACAGGGCGAGTGAACGTACGGCCGTCCGTACAGATTTTTTGACGATTTTAATAAAGTATATGTTCGCAATATACGAGTTAAATCGCCATAAGAGTACGCCGCAATAAATAAGAATTTTAAATCGGTGTTCGTTTTAAAGACTTTTGAGAGTTAAGTTTCATGTGAGTTAGGTTAGATACAAGATTGAAAAAATTTAAAACGCCCAAACTAATCTGACCTAACCTAACTAGCACTCTAACCTAACCTCACTAGAATTTTATTTTAACTTTCAATCTCCTCGCACATCATATTCTCCTGATACCAGATTTTTGAGCTAACCTAACTACCACCCTAACCTAACCTCACTAAAATTTTATTTTTAACTTTCAATCTCCTCGCACATCATATTCTCCTGATACCAGATTTTTGAGCTAACCTAACTACCACCCTAACCTAACCTCACTAAAATTTTATTTTAACTTTCAATCTCCTCGCACATTATATTCTCCTGATACCAGATTTTTGAGCTAACCTAACTACCACCCTAACCTAACCTCACTAAAAATTTATTTTAACTTTCAATCTCCTCGCACATCATATTCTCCTGATACCAGATTTTTGAGCTAACCTAACTACCACCCTAACCTAACCTCACTAAAAATTTATTTTAACTTTCAATCTCCTCGCACATTATATTCTCCTGATACCAGATTTTTGAGCTAACCTAACTACCACCCTAACCTAACCTCACTAAAACTCTGACAGAGATAGAAAAAGACCTCTTCGTATATTATGATCTCCTAGTAGCACGACACATTTTGCATAAGTTTGTAGACAAGTAACAGGTGTAGTATTACGAAAGGAAACACCTCCTCGCACTCATATGATCCTGATACAGAATTGGCAAATTTTTAAATCGAATGAAAGCTTTGAAATAATTCTGACAGAGCTAGAAAAAGACCTCTTCGTATATTATGTTCTCCTAGTAGCACGACACCTTTTGCATAAGTTTTGTCGACAAGTAACAGGTGTAGTATTAGGAAAAGGAAACACCTCCTCGCACTCATATGATCCTGATACAGAATTGGCAAATTTTTAAATCGAATGAAAGCTTTGAAATAATTCTGACAGAGCTAGAAAAAGACCTCTTCGTATATTATGTTCTCCTAGTAGCACGACACCTTTTGCATAAGTTTGTCGACAAGTAACAGGTGGGTATTAGGAAAAGAAACACCTCCTCGCACTCATATGATCCTGATACAGAATTGGCAAATTTTTAAATCGAATGAAAGCTTTGAAATAATTCTGACAGAGCTAGAAAAAGACCTCTTCGTATATTATGTTCTCCTAGTAGCACGACACCTTTTGCATAAGTTTGTCGACAAGTAACAGGTGTAGTATTAGGAAAAGAAACACCTCCTCGCACTCATATGATCCTGATACAGAATTGGCAAATTTTTAAATCGAATGAAAGCTTTGAAATAATTCTGACAGAGCTAGAAAAAGACCTCTTCGTATATTATGTTCTCCTAGTAGCACGACACCTTTTGCATTTGTTTGTCGACAAGTAACAGGTGGGTATTAGGAAAAGAAACACCTCCTCGCACTCATATGATCCTGATACAGAATTGGCAAATTTTAAATCGAATGAAAGCTTTGAAATAATTCTGACAGAGCTAGAAAAAGACCTCTTCGTATATTATGTTCTCCTAGTAGCACGACACCTTTTGCATTTGTTTGTCGACAAGTAACAGGTGGGGATTAGGAAAAGAAACACCTCCTCGCACTCATATGATCCTGATACAGAATTGGCAAATTTTTAAATCGAATGAAAGCTTTGAAATAATTCTGACAGAGCTAGAAAAATACCTCCTTTTATATTATGTTCTCCTAGTAGCACGACACCTTTTGCATTTGTTTGTCGACAAGTAACAGGTGGGTATTAGGTAAAGAAACACCTCCTCGCACTCATATGATCCTGATACAGAATTGGCAAATTTTTAAATCGAATGAAAGCTTTGAAATAATTCTGACAGAGCTAGAAAAAGACCTCTTCGTAAATTATGTACTCCTAGTAGCACGACACCTTTTGCATTTGTTTGTCGACAAGTAACAGGTGGGGATTAGGAAAAGAAACACCTCCTCACACTCATATGATCCTGATACAGAATTGGC